>NC_052405.1:15003777-15171396 GCF_009389715.1 Phoenix dactylifera
AACCGCATGAGCAGGTGGTAGGTCGAGACCACAGCTCGGAGGGCGTTAAGCCCTGGTCATCCAAGAATGGCGTTGTAGGCCGAGGGAAGGCGGACCATAAGGAAATCCGTCCTCACGGTGCTTTCTCGAGGGACGAGCCCGACCGTGACAAGAAGGCTGATCTCACCCTCAACCGGGACTGAATCTCCAGTGAATCCAACCAGTGGGGCATTCATTCTTCGGAGCTGGCTTTCCGTCATCCCCATTTTTGGAAGGCATCGTAGTACAAAATATTTGCCGAGCTTCCATTATCAACTAAGACGCGCTTTACATCAAATTTATTTATAATCATGGAGATGACCACAACGTCATCATGAGGAGTCTCAACTCCTTCTAAGTCCTTGTCCAAAAATGAGATGGTTTCGGAGGTGCGCGGGCGCTTCGGAGGGGTTCTTCCTCCGGTCGGTTCTTCAGCCGAGCTTCCTTCGGCCGAACTTCCTCCGATGGTGTTGATGGTGCCGGCGATGGGCTTGTTGTCATTTGGATTCTTAGATGGTGCGGTATTTTCTACCAGCCTTCTTTCCTCGCGCCGGTTTGGCACAAACCGGTTGAGTACTCCACGGCGAATAAGCGCCTCGATCTCATCTCGGAACCAGAAGCACTCCTCCATGTCGTGGCCGTGGTCCTGGTGGAAGCGGCAATATTTTCTGGGGTTGCGCCGAGCTCCCGTCTCCCGCATCGGGGGTGGAGGTCGGAGGTAGTCTCGTCCTTCTATCTTCATGAGAATCTCTGCCCGGGGTGTATTGAGGAGAGTGTAATTTTCATACTTCCTCGGGGGCGCCCGAGGCCGAGGCAGGGACCTCGGCCGGGGTTGCGGCCGCTGTCGAGGCGGACTCCTCAGCCGAGGAAAGTTCTTGTCTCGGTGAGGAGACTGGCTTCTCAGACGGCCGCGTTCCTTCCGTTGCTTCTTCTGCTTCTTTGGGGCCTGCTCGGCCATACTCCGCCTAGAGGTGATGGCCTCCTCGGTCTTCGCGTACTTTCGAGCTCGGGCCAGCATCTTAGTGAAGTCGGCAGGGAAGTTCTTTTCGATAGAGAAGAAAAACCTATAGGACCGAGCTTCAGTCTTTAGTACTGACATGGCTATCGACTGGTCGAGCTCGCGGACTTCCCAGGTTGTGGCGGTGAAGCCGTTTCCCGCCCTGGGGGATTGCCATAGTAGTCTGCTCCGATACGGATTGGTCCGGGGCTGACTCAGCTTCCGAGTGCTACGGCCTTTTGTCTAGGCTCTTCCCTAGTTGTTCTCTCCGGAGAGACGCTCGGGTTGAGCCTTGGTAGCAGCACCGTTCTTTATTGTTGGCTCTCGAGGAGCCATGAAAATTTTGACCTTGGGGTGCCGGTCCGTCTGGAGGAAGCACTGACTGGACCTGAACTTGTGGAGGCGGCATAGAGGGGGCCTCCACATGTTGCAGGCCTTGGACCACTGCGGCCAAGGCTTGAACTTGTTGCACCAGGATGTTGAACTGTTTCGGCTAGACTTGGGGGATTGAGTCCGCCGGAGGTCTCAGTGGTGAGTTCTGGACAGAGTGCCCAGGGCTTGGTGCGGGACGCCGGAAGGCATTGGAGGCTCCTTTGCTTCTTAGCTTCATGACCGCAACTCGGGCCCTTCCTCTAGCGCCAACTGTTGCTAGAAATTGGACCTAGGGGCGACCGCTTGGCTGAGAAGGAGGAGCACCGGTGCGCGGCGTGTTGGCGGGTGGCATTCTCCAGGGACCTGCAAGAAGCCGGTGGCCGGGGTTTCCGGTGCCGACCTTCCGAAGCTTAAGTCAAAGAGGGCCTAGTTTGGAAAAGGCGATGAGTGTATCGCCAATAATAGAAATCCAGGGAGGGGATCCCTCTTCAAGAGGAAGGAGTTTTCCTTTTATAGGAAGGGTACAGGATTACCTGAGATGTGACTGGACGAAGTAGGTTACCATCATGATTGGTCGTGACCATGCGCATTAATGGGTTACCGTGGATGACCGATCGGGATGGAGTGGCGCATTAAGGGGTCACCATAGGTGACCGAACGAGACAGAGCGAGTCAGCGATTAGCCGTAGGTGGTCTGAGATTTGGAGTAAGCTGGCGGTCCGTGGAGACCATGCGCATTTAATCGCTGTCAGTCATCCGAGCGGAGATTGCGGGATTAAGTCCTGGGTGAGGAGAGGAGGAACTTGATTCTCGGCGGGGTGGAGGAGTTTTCCTTGCCCTCTGATCAGGCTCTTTTTGGACCGAGGGCCGATCGGACCTTGTTTGGCCGAGACCAGGGCCGTTGGGCCACATGCTCTGAGGTCGGGCGCCCTGGGGGTCGAGCGCCTCGAGGTCGGGCGCCTCGAGGTCGGGCTCCCTAGGGGTCGGGAGCCTCGAGATCGGGCACCCCCTGAGGGTCGGCACCTCGAGGTCGGGCGCCTTGGGGGTCGGGCGTCTCGAGGTCGGGCGCCTTGAGGTCGAGCGCCTTAAAGTCGGGCGCTTTGAGGTCGAGCACCTTAAAGTCGGGCGCCTTGAGGTCGAGCACCTTTGAGGGTGCTGTCACTGTTGAGGGTGCTGTCGCCGGACCTTCTGTCATGTGCCGGCAACGTACCCACGTGTTTTGGGCATTCCATTTTTCCCCCAACAGCTACCAAATGGAGAATCCTAACCAGTGGTTAGAGTTCGGGGATTCTTCTCACGACATCTAATTCCCGGATCCGCCTTCCTGGGCTTCGATGGTGGCTACCCTGATTTGCAACGTCTTGCCACAGCGACAAGGAAGAACATATCCCTTGGATCGAAGGAACTCAAGAAAACTGTTGACAAGCTCGCTACCTCCACGAGTAGCAAGGAAAGGGCGCACCATTGACTGTGGTGATCCAGATGATGTGCGAATCGATTAGATTCGTTCGTATCTCCGAACACTTTGCCACCCAATTCCCCGAAAGTTCGGGACCCCCTGAATGGATGCTAGCATTAGAGAACGGCTGGGAAGACCTCTCTGCCGCGTTGCTGCGCGCCGATGCCCATCCCGAGAGTCCCTTCCGCCTTCCGCAACCCAACGCTATGGAAAGAGCGACGGTTGAGCAAGCGGCCGCGGCCCTTGGCATCTTGGAGGATCCCTCCCGCTTGCACTTAATGATTCAGTGCATGGCCGCCACCTCGAACGGGGATCAAGGCCGACCACTGGCGGACGTCTTCTGGGTGCGCGTCGACAACATCGGCGGAGCGGACCCGGCCACCTCTACGGCACGATCGTAGTTACCGACGAGCTGGGTTTGCAATACCTCTACAATCGCACAAGCGGCGAATCCGAATCCATCCGCCCGGGCGAGCTTGCTCTGCTCATCGGCCGGCCCATCTCGAGCCATCTCGGCCTATGGGAGCTTCACCATCGATGTGGCTCTCATGGATCGGGATGCTGCCTTACTAGAAACCCGGTTTAATATGTATACAGAGGTCTTAAGGACTTCCATCCACAACGATATGGGTAACAAAGAATTACTCAACATACTCCTAACCATATCCATAAGTGTACGATTACGCCTTTCAGCTACTTCATTCTGCTATGGCGTTTCTGGCATAGTGTATTGAGCACATATGCCATGCTTTTCTAAGACTTTAGCAAATGGGCCAAGATGTTTTCCTGTTTCATCATAGCTATCATAATATTCACCACCTTTATCAGACCTGATAATTTTCACCTTTCTATCTAATTGTCTTTTAACCTCAGTAATGTATACCTCTAGGACATCCACTATCTGAGATTTTTCATGCAACAGATAGACATAACCATAACGTGAAAAATCATCAATAAAGGTGATAAAATACTTCTCTCCACCAAATGATGGGGAGTCAAAAGGCCCACAAATGTCTATATGGATAATTTCAAGAAGTTCTTCACTTCTTGTGGCAATTTTCTTTGTGTGTGTAGTTTGCTTTTTTTTAATACAATCCACACACATATCGAGATCAGTAAAGTCTAAGTTTGACAAAATCTCATCCTTCACTAATCTCTCTAACCTTTCTTTGGATATATGACCCAATCTTTTATGCCACAAGTTAGAAGATCTTTCATTTATTAGGTTTCATTTAATTCCAATATTACGATGCAAGGTCAAAAGAGTTTTAGCAAAATGGTTATCAAGATTTATTTTATATAAGCCATCACACAAGACACCAGAATCAAGAAAAACATTGTCTTTGAAAAGACGCAAACTACCATTCCCAATTTTAAAGAAATATCCTTCAACATCAAGTTTAGAAACAGAAATTAAATTTCTAGAAATAAAAGTAACATAAAGAGTCTGAAGCAAATCTAAATGACAACCAGTATTTAAAAACAAATGATATGTTCCAACAGCAGTTACAGAAACTCTAACTCCATTTTCCAAAACTATAAAACTCTCATTTGGATCTTGCATCTGGGTTGTAAGGAATCCCTACATCGTATTTGAAACATGAACATTAGAACCTGAGTCAAACCACCAAGTATTAGAAGGAACTTCAGTAAAGTTTGATTCAAAACATACATAGGCCAAAGGCTCACCTTTCTTTTCAAACCATGCCTTGCGTTTATGGCAGTCCTTCTGATAGTGTCCCAATTTCTTGCAAAAATGATATCTATCTTTGTTTTGTTTCTTCTTATGAACCTCGGTATCATGATGATGCTCTTTACCCTTGGATGGTCCACTCTTCATGCCCTTTCTTGGCTTCTTCCATTTCTTCTTGGCTTCATGACTTACAAGATAAACAGAATGATGTCCTTGTTGCTTAAGTCTTGTCTCCTCTTGAACAATCATACTGGTCAATTCATTCACATTCTACTTATCCCTAATAGTGTTATAGTGAATTTGAAATGATCCAAATTGAGGAGGCAAGGAGTTCTAAATAAATTGAACTAAAATGGATTCATTCACATCCATCCCAAGAGCCTTCAACTTAGCAGCTATATTTGTCATTTCAAGGATATGCTCATGCATCCCACAAGTACCATCAAATTTCATGGTGGTAAGCTTAGCCATTAATGTCTCAGCTAGAGACTTATCAGTAGATCGAAAACGTTCTTACATAGTTTTCAACAATGCTTGAGCACTGTCATATTCAGGAAGCGTTGACTTGATGTTGTTCGCTATACTCATCCGTATAAATATAATACTTAGTCTATTCGATCTTTTCCAAGTCTTATAAAAAGACCTTTTCTTCCGAGCTGCTCATATCAGTAATGTCAGCCGGTTTCTCAGATCAGAGTACTAAATCAAGATCCAGAACACTTAGGTGAAACTGGACTTGTTCATTCCACTCTGAGAAATTAGTTCCATTAAAGATCGAAATAGATAAAGCTTGCGAATGAAGCGAAAAAGGAATAGATACTGCAATAAGAAAACCGACAATAAGAAAATGCTTACAGCATTAATACTTTGAGTTAGCAATAATAATGAATAACATAAACAGTGTTACCATAATACACCTTTGGGTAGTAATTATGAAACACTAAATTACTATTATGGTGATTCCCAATTCACCTAGGAATAATTAATGATTTAGGTCCAAAATTCAAATAGGTATGTTACCTTTGAGCATCCAATACCTATTAAATTAAGGATACTCATTAATTATCCTAACTCAGCAAATCAATCATTTGAAAGTGTTGCACCTTTGGGACAATCCATAATGTCTCATGATTGAAAAACTGTAAGTCATAATTTGCAAAGTCACTATCTTAATACCTGGAATTAGAGTATTTAATGACTTGATGTCTATTAAATATTCTAGTTGGGTTACTTTTGCAACTACCAAACTATTTCATAATATAGACATCAAATTGAAATAATGACATTGCACGTAATTGACAATTCATAATATGACAAATTAAAATAAAACTTCTATTTAATATTCTACTAATCTACACAATCAGTATATGTGTCATATCATGCTATCAAGTATACTAAAATGTAAAATAAATGACTGAAAAATTTTATCACATCACCCCACAAGGATCTCTGCATAAATAATATATTTTACAGCGACTAAATTAAATTATTTTGAGAACCTCTGCATAAATAATATGTTTTATAGGGACTAAATTAAAATATTTTGAGGACCTCGACATAAATAATATGTTTTACAGGGACTAAATTAAAATAATTTTGATTCTTATAGCCCTGAAAGGATGTCAGCATAAATAAAATATTTATAGGGGCTTAACAGAAATATTTTCTTCTTTTAATAGCCCTGGAAGGACCTCACCATAAATAAAATATTTCACATGGGCTTAACAGAAACATTTTCTTCTTTTAACAGGCCAGGAAGTACCTTAGCATAAATAAAATATTTCACAGGGGCTTAACAGAAACATTTTCTTCTTTTAACAGCCCTGCAAGGACTGTCTGCATAAATAAAATGTTTTAGAGGGGCTTAAATAAAAATTCTCCTTTTATTGGCCAAATGAATTTGGGTTTTGGGTCGAAACCCAAAAATCCGAACTTGTTATGCCCTTTTTAATGCAGACGGATTATCGATTCTTGGTTTGGGTCGAAACCCAAAATCCGAACCCGTTATGTCATAAATTTATATTTTTTTTTAAATAGGAAGGGAAGACGGGTCGGCCCAGCCCGTCTTCTTCCTTTTTTAGCGGCGGGCTGGGTTCGGTGGCTAGGGTTCCACCGAACCCAGCCCGCCTGCCCCACAATCGCCAGGCGGCGGGCGCGCCACCTGCCCCCGGTGGACTCGCCGCCCAATGGCGGGCCCACCGCCGCTCGCATGCCACCAGGGGCAACACCGGCGGGCTGGGGTTCCGCCGAACCTAGCCCGTCGACCTTTAGGAGAGGCGGGCGGCGATCATGCCGCCGGACGAAGCACCGCCCGACGAGGCCACCCGGACGATCCTGCTGCCGGACGAAACGCCTCCTGGCGGCGTCACCCAAGCAGTCGCGCCACCTGCAGGAACTCGGGTGAGTTTTTCTTCTATTTTTTTTTTTAAACGGGTGGGAGTGAGGTCATGGCTGGCGGCAACGCCGGATCCTTTGTTGGCTCTCGGCGCCATATGCCAGCCAGATCCGGCATTGGAACGGTCCGTTTCCTATGACTTGCTGATGGCAATAAAAGATAAAAAAAAGATTGGCTTTTGTGACTTGCTGATGGCGACCTGCATCTGCCCTGGAATAATACGAGAGAAAAGTCACGTGCCATACACCTGGAAAAAAATAAAAAAAGGTGCATTTGGCTATTATAAAGGGGGCTTCAGCTTCGCCTCCTCGCCGTAAGAGGTAATCAAATTGCCATCAATCCAAATAGCAATAGCAGTGGAAGTTAATGGCGGAATTCACCACGGAGTTCGATGTTGAAGGGAAGGGTAGCCACTGGGCAAAATACACTGACTTCATTGAGGGCCTGCGCCATCGACTACGAGAGAGATCTTCACACAATCGCCCCGTTCTTCCTCCTCAAGAGAATCCACCCAGGAGATGGTTCGACCTCAAACTGCTATCCAGCTCCAGCAATCATGCGATCACGCTAAGGATCCGGCGGGACAACCTGTACCTGGACGGCTACCAAATGGAGAATCCTAACCAGTGGTTAGAGTTCGGGGATCCTTCTCCACAACATCTAATTCCCGGATCCTCCTTCCTGGGCTTCGATGGTGGCTACCCTGACTTGCAACGTGTTGCCGCAGAGACGAGGAAGAACATATCCCTTGGCACGGAGGAACTCAAGAAAGCTGTTAACAAGCTCGCTACATCCACGAGTAGCAAGGAAAGGGCGCACCATTTGATTGTGGTGATCCAGATGATGTGCGAATCGATTAGATTCGATCGTCTCTCCAAACACCTTGCCACCCAATTCCCCGGAAGTTCGGGACCCCCTGAATGGATGCTGGCACTAGAGAACGGCTGGGGAGACCTCTCTGACGCGTTGCTGGACGCCGATGCCGATCCCGAGCGTCCCTTTCCCTTTCCGCAACCCAATGCTATGGAAATAGCGACGGCAGAGCAGGCGGCCGCCGCCCTTGGCATCTTGCTGGATACCTCCCCCTTGCACCTAGTTATCCAGCGCACGAAAAAGGCTCGGGAGAAAAGAGAAAGAGAAAGAGAGAGAGAAAGGGAAGAAGAATTTTCGTCGCAGAGACGTAGTAATTTGGATTGAACTATCCAAAATACTAGACTCAAAGCCCATACTTTATTGGGTAACCGATATGATGTGGCATTTTTGAAGATGCAATATTTCAAAAACATCAAATTTCTACAAAATCGAAACCAACGTTTTTTTTCCAAGCTGCAAGGAATCTATGTTGTGGGCGACTGTAATAGATATTTGTTTAAAGTTGTCAATTATTTTATTTTTAATATTTATGGATGTATCTATCTTAAATTGGTTCAATATATTTATTTTTAAAAAAAAGTTTGGCTGTGATGTGACTTGCTGATGGCGATAAAAGATAAAAAAAAGATTGGCTGTGATATTATGTGACTTGCTGATGACGACCTGTATCTGCCCTGGAATAATACGACAGAAAAGTCACATGCGCACGCACCTAGAAAAAAATAAAAAATAATTAAAAAAAGGGCTTTTGACTATCAATAAAGGAGCTTCAGCTTCGTCTCCACGCCTGAAGAGGTAATCAAATTGTCATCAATCCAAACAGCAATAGCAGTGGAAGTTAATGGCGGAATCACCAAGGAGTTCGATGTTGAAGGGAAGGGTAGCAAGTGGGCAACATACAGGATTTTCATTGGGGGCCTGCGCAGTGAACTTGGAGTGAGATTTTCACACAATCGCCCCGTCCTTCCTCCTCAGAGAATCCACCCAGGAGATGGTTCGACGTCAAACTGGCATCTAGCTCTAATGCGATCACGCTAAGGATCTGGCGGGACAACCTGTACCTGGACGGCTACCAAATGGAGAATCCTAACCAGTGGTTAGAGTTCGGGGATCCTTCTCCACAACATCTAATTCCCGGATCCACCTTTTTGGGCTTCAATGGTGGCTACCCTTGTCACGCCCCAAGCCCGGAGCGCGGCAGACGCCGCACGCCCGCACGGCGGGCTGCATAGGCGTACAAGGCAACAGATCATATCAAAGCAATCACAAATGTTTAAAGATAACATAAATATTTAAGTGGTTCAAACGCAGTCTTACAAAATTTCAAAATAGCATATGTCAATATAATTCAAATGTCCAAACTAATCTAACTAAAATGCCAATAATTGAATAAATCATCGGAAAATCTAACGCACTCCCCAAACCCGTGTGATCAAGCATCTGGATCTAAAAAACAAAGAAAATAAAATAATGAGCTACACTAGCCCAGTAAGCAACAAAATATCCCAAAGTGGGGTCAGAGCATATCAGATCAAAATACAGGATAATGACTGGAATAAATCATAAATAACATCATTTTACTGTTTTCAAAACTTATTATCATTTTTTCAAAAACTCTGATACCAGAATCTCAACATAATAAGCTACGGCCACGTAACCCAGTGGCATAGGTTGCACAAGGTGCCAAATCCACAATTTTTATCCACCGATGGCAGCCAGTATTGCACAAAAGTGCCAAATCCACTATATTTACCCACCGATGGCAGCCGGTGTCCAAATCCACTATTCTAATCACCGATGGCGCGATGTCGAAACTGATTCCTCACAGATTACAAGTCGACAGGTCCAACGTATAATCCCCATTGGCGGGGCCAGAACAGAACAGAACAGATCATAGCCATGCTAAGAATGCATATATACAAAAATAGATTTCATAAATTGTCCAGTCATATTTTACGGATTTCAGAACATATAACATGATTTTCAAATGAAATTTAACATGCCTGACCCATTTTACTAAATACAAAACATATGTCGAAATTTAATCCACTAATAATTATTTTACCAAATAATTTCGAAAATGCACTTTGAAGCATTAAGTTACTTACCTCTTCTCGCTTAATTCCTACTTCAGATAGGCAGATCATGTTCACCTGTTTAAATTTAATTAATTCCTTGTTAATTTCAGAACTAAGCAAAATCCAGAAATAATACTACTGGGCACGGCCCAACAGGGCCTAGAGTTGGTCCATAATGAACATGGCCCGATAGGGCCCACATCGGACACGGCCCAGTGGGCCCGCATAGACCCGGCCCAATAGGGCCCCTAAGGTTAGCTTCTAATTGGTTCATCTATGAAATAAAATTTCATTTCAGGGACCAATATCTAATTACATAGCACCATTCCGTAATAAAAATCGAGAAAAAGGACCTTTATGTAATAAATCTTTCTTATAGGGATCAAATACAAATTACAGAAGATCCTTTTGTGAAATAACATAATGCCAAGGGCTTTTTTGCAAAATTTTCCTAAGGGACCAATATCTAGCCCAAATGCGCTCGGGTTCGGGTTCGGGTTCGGCTTCGAGTTCGGAGTTGAACTGGGTTTCGAGTTCGGGTTTCGGGTCGGAACTGGGTTTCGGGTTTTGGGTTTCGGATTTCAAATAGGCCGTGATTGGCCGCGGTTTGACCAGAGGGGGGGTGCCGCGGGATGCCTGCGGCGCCCTGCCCCAATTGTTCCCGGAGGAGCCGGAGAGGATCGCCATCACGATCCTCTGTCCGGTTCCTCCCCTATTAGGATCGGGGCTGAAGTCCGCTGGGGCTGCCGACTTCAACCCCGTATCTCACATTCTCTCCCCCTTAAAAAAAATTCGTCCTCGAAATTTGAGAGATCTAGGCCTTTCAAATTTAAAAATACTCAGCCCATTGAGTAATATAAATCTAAGATCTCATTCTCCTTGATCAAAATCAGTGTGATAGATAGTTTTGGATCAACTATCAAAATTTCTAAAACTTGCAAGATTAACACTAGAAAAGTGACTGACTAAAATCTCAGATTGAAATTATCATCTTGATGCATGTTCACTCAAGATCGGATCAGGATCGATTCACAACACGATTGCTTAAAATTAGTTGTGTTTGGGATAGAACTTGAAATGAAGTAAATTTCATACACTTATCATGGTAGTGTGCTGATCCCTCAAAGGATAATAACCAACCTTAGAGTCAAATCATTATATTGCTAAGAATATGATTCACAAAATGAACATGTACTGATGATCATTAGATAGCAACGATTTATCTCAAAAATGATTTGCATCAAATCACAAAAGCAAGTCTGGAAAGGCAAAGTATTGATACTATGATTCAATATGCTACAAAGCTTTTAACTTAAACTTATAAATCATAAGATGGGAGCAATTAATGCATAGTTTATTTAGATACTTAACAAAATAGACTGTATTTAATCAATAATCAACCAATCTTGGTCATAATATACTCAATTTTTTTCTTAGCATACCCTAAAATAGCAAAGTCTATCCGAGAGATAACATAATCATATCATGATTGACCTGAGAATCAATAGTATTCACCTTCCCTTATTAACAAAATCTTTCATTATTGAATAATATAGTGTTTCATCATAACATGTTACCAAAACACAGTCAATATTTTTGACCAGTTTAAATTGATTCAGTCCATCATACTTTCGCTGCACAACTCTGATCAATATTCTCCAAAATTTATTAATGATCCTAGATCATCAACATTTTTTTTTAATAATAACCAAGCAAAATTTTATCCTTGTTTCCCAAGTACACTAGGTCATGATTAACCCTTGAAATGGTTGTCGTATTTATACCATCATATGATCAAGTAATCATATTCTAGATCCAAATTTGAACTAAGCCAATCTAGTTTCCCTTGACAATTCCATTATACAAGTTGATATTTATTCTAAGCTTCGATAATTAAAAGATTCTAGATTAACTTACTCAGGAGCCTACTCAATCATCCCGAATCTTTTCTTTTAGGCTAAACTTATTTGGGCCTCTTATGAAATCCCACTTGCATTTCTCATATGGTGATACAAAATCCATAATCAACTCATGGCCTTGATTTATAAATATTTAACTCATAAGAATCTAATAATTTAGTTCAAAGATTTACAAGAAACTCCACCAAGATAAAAGCTCTAAGATTTTAGATTGAGATCAATTCCTCAAATAAGTAAAATATTTTTATATGCAGTACTGCAAACATTTCGAGATCTTGTAAATCTACTAGACTTAGAGAATCTACTAATAACACAATGATATCCATATCGATCAAAATCAAAAATACTATACTTTCCAACAATTTTTTTTTCTTAACAAGGAAAAGCATTAAGAACTTTTCCAAATCAAACAAATCCTATTTGCGACCAATCCAAAAACATTTTAATCCACCAGTATTCTCAAGTTTTACTAATTGACTTTCCATCAAAATATCAATCTTAATTGTTTCAAGTCTCAAGTAGAGCCAAATAAGAATTCTTAAGTCTCATCCCCAAGTATATTTTTCTTCTATATACGAGTTCCATGCATGATCCACATACAGATTTCAATGAATATTTTCTAGTCCAAGCTTTAAACATCTTTTTATAAATGAATCTTAATTTGCCACCAAAATAATTAACTTCAACTAGAAGTAATATCCACAGTGCCTGATATCAAGTTAAACTTCCAAAATAATTACATTGCACGATAATATCCCATGATTAATATTCCTTCACTTAATTTAGTAAAAATCTAATTAATCATAACTTGAAATACAAATTGCTCTACCAAGAAAACTCTCAGAATAGCTTATTCACACTTCGATTACGACCATAATTAGATTGCATTCTAATTTTAGCATTTCAAAATTACTGATAAAATAACATAAATTTATTAATAGCAAAAGCAAATAAATACCCTTGTCTAATGGCCTATTGTCTACCCATCTCTCAAACTTTCCGATGAATCCTAAAGATGCTAAAACTTAAGCTCCATCAGACTATATCAAATACAATCCCTAGGAATCTGAAACCTGAGCTCTGATACCACCAAATCTGTCACGCCCCGAGCTCGGAGCGCGGCAGACGTCGCACGCCCGCACGGTGGGCCGCACAGGTGTGCAAGGCAGCAGATCATATCAAAGCAATCACAGATGTTTAAAGATGACATAAATATTTAAATTGTTCAAAGGCAGTCTTACAAAATTTCAAAATAGCATATGCCAATATAATTTAAATGTCCAAACTAATCTAACTAAAATGCCAATAACTGAATAAATCATCAAAAAATCTAACGCACTCTCCAAACCCGTGCGATCAAGCCTCTGGATCTAAACAACAGAGAAAATAAAATAATGAACTACACTAGCCCAATAAGCAACAAAATACCCCAAAGTGGGGTCAGAGCATATCAGATCAAAATACAGGATAATGACTGGAATAAATCATAAATAACATCGTTTTACTGTTTTCAAAACTTATTATCATTTTTTCAAAAACTCCGATACCAGAATCTCAACATAATAGGCTACGGCCATGTAACCCAGTGGCATGGGTTGCACAATGTGCCAAATCCACTATTTTTATCCACCGATGGCAGCTAGTGTTGCACAAAAGTGTCAAATCCACTATATTTACCCACCGATGGCAGCCGGTATTCAAATCCACTATTCTAATCACCGGTGGCGCGGTGTCGAAATCGGTTCCTCACAGATTACAAGTCGACAGGTCCAACGTATAATCCCCACTGGTGGGGCCAGAACAGAACAGAAGAGATCATAGCCATGCAGAGAATGCATATATATAAAAATAGATTTCATAAATTGTCCAATCATTTTATACGGATTTCAGAGCATATAACATGATTTTCAAATGAAATTTAACATGTTTGACCCATTTTACTGAATACAAAACATATGTCGAAATTTAATCCACTAATAATTATTTTACCAAATAATTTTGAAAATGCACTTAATTTGAAGCATTAAGTTACTTACCTCTTCTCGCTTAATCCCTACTTCAGATAGGCAGATCAGGTTCACCTATTTAAATTTAATTAATTCCTTGTTAATTTCAGAACTAAGCAAAATCCAGAAATAATACTACTGGGCACGGCCCAACAGGGCCTAGAGTTGGTCCATAATGAACATGGCCCGATATGGCCCACATCGGACACGGCCCAGTGGGCCCGCATAGACCCAGCCCAATAGGGCCCCCAAGGTTAGCTTCTAATTGGTTCATCTATGAAATAAAATTTCATTTCAGGGACCAATATCTAATTACATAGCACCATTCCGTAATAAAAATCGAGAAAAAGGACCTTTATGTAATAAATCTTTCTTATAGGGATCAAATACAAATTACAGAAGATCCTTTTGTGAAATAACATACTACCAAGGGCTTTTCTGCAAAATTTTTCTTTACTGGCCAAATGGGCTCGGGTTCGGGTTCGAAGTTGAACTGGGTTTCAGGTTCGGGTTTCGGGTCTAAACTGGGTTTTGGGTTTCGGATTTCGGATTCGGGTTTCAAATTGGCCCAAGTTGGGCCCATATAGGGTATAGCCCAACTGGGCCTAACCGGGCTGGACTGGGCCCAAGTTGGGCCTGAAATGGATAGGGCCCAACGGGCCCAATTTGGCCTGTGATGGGCCTCCTCCTTCCCCAAACCCCCCACGGACAGCGGAAGAAGGAGAGACAGAAGAGAAAGAGGGCCGGCGAGGTGGCCGGCCTGGGTGGCCGGAGGCTACCCCTCGGTTGATGGCCAGCCAGCCGTTGCGGTGGCTGATGGGGAGGAGAAGCAACCGAGATGATCTCGGTTTGTGGGGCCAAAACAGAGGAGAAAAAAATCAATTCTTTTGGCAATAGATCGAAGACGAGGAGGGAAGCTTACCGGCGCTCGACGGAGGTGGCAGATCTCGGCCAAGGAAGGCTCGATCCGGTGTCAAGCGGCGACGGCGGCGGCACTTTCCGAAGGGGAAGTAGATCCAGAAACAGGGAAAGGCCGCGAGGGGATTCGGACGGTGCTCAGCCGAGAGAGCACGTCGGTCACTCGGGAGGCAAGAACAGAGGAAGGAGAGAGAGAGGAGAGAGAGGAGAGGAAGGAGAGGGGCTCGGTGGTGATCTGGGAAGGAAAAGAGAGGTTTTTATCATCCCCTCGTAACGACTCTCCGCCGCGAAAATCGTCGCGGCCGTGATTGGCCGCGGTTTGACCGGAGGGGGGTGCCACGGGATGCCCGCGGCGCCTTGCCCCAATTGTTTCCAGAGGAGCCGGAGAGGATCGCCATCGCGATCCTCTGTTCGGTTCCTCCCATATTAGAATTGGGGCTGAAGTCGGCTGGGGCTGCCGACTTCAGCCCCGTATCCCACAACCCTGATTTGCAACGTGTTGCCGTAGAGACGAGGAAGAACATATCCCTTGGCACGGAGGAACTCAAGAAAGCTGTTAAGAAGCTCGCTACCTCCACGAGTAGCAAGGAAAAGGCGCACCATTTGATTGTGTTGATCCAGATGATGTGCGAATCGATTAGATTCGATCGTATCTCCGAACACCTTGCCACCCAATTCCTCGGAAGTTCGGGACCCCCTGAATGGATGCTGGCATTAGAGAACGGCTGGGGAGACCTCTCTGCCGCGTTGCTGCGCGCTGATGCCCATCCCGAGCGTCCCTTCCGCCTTCCGCAACCCAATGCTATGGGAATAAAGACGGCTGAGCAGGCGGCCGCCGCCCTGGGCATCTTGCTGGATCCCTCCCGCTTGCACCTAATGATTCAGCGCATGGCCGCCGCCTCGAACGGGGATCAAGGCCGACCACTGGCGGAGGTCTTCTGGGTGCGCGTCGACAACATCGGCGGAGCGGACCCGGGCCACCTCTACGACACGATTGCAGTCACCGACGGGCTGGGTTTGCAATACCTCTACAATCGCACAAGCGGCGAATCCGAATCCATCCGCCCGGGCGAGCATGCTCTCTGCTCACCGGCCCATCTCGAGCCATGTTGGCCTATGGGAGCTTCACCATCGATGTGGCTCTCATGGATCGGGATGCTGCAGTCAGCCGCGGGCAGATCTGGTGGAACGTTTACGACACCACCAATAGGTATAACGAGCCCTTATCCCACAAGGTTGATGGCGAGCATGGTTCGGTGACGGTGAACTACGTGGTGCTGAGTGATGCGGCGGAAGCCGCTGTGGAGGTTACGCTCGTAGATGGAGACACGGGCAACCGCGCCAAAGTTTATGGACGGCTTAGCGCTCGCAATGGCATAGGGTCGAGCGAGCTCTTCCGGAAGGGGTCGAGCGAGCACGCGGATGTACGTCGTGGGCAGCTCATCCCGCTGTCGAGATCCGTAGTAGCTGTGCCGTTGAGCTCGTCCCTCGTAGTCGAGGCGGATCTACACGACAGCGATGCTTCTTCTGATGATGAGATTGCCAAGGGCACCGCAGAGTTCCGTCCTCAGCAGACGGGCACGTCTGAGAAGAACATCAAAGGCAAGCACGGTGAGATCCGTGTGAAGGTCACTTGGAATCGAGATATCTAAAGCCATGCGCTGCTACTGATAGAATGAGTAGTCTTGTGTTGGACTTGGATCCGATCGTGTTGTGGTATTTCCATGTTACGTTCCTACTTGTCTGTGCTACTTCCTAAGCGTGATTATGTGTGTTATCTAGTTGTCTGTACTACTTCCTAATCGTGACTCTGTATGTTACCTGGAAGGAGAAAGGCTGAGCTGCTGGGGATGATGAGGCATATTTGCAAATAACAACTTTTGGGGGTAAATATGTGATAAAACATTTTTTTTTTTTTTGGTTAAAACATATTTTGAAAAGTACGTAGTTTCCTTTTTTTCAGTCTTTCTTTGAGTGCATGCCATGCATTCCTGCACCATTAGAACCTTCCATCAAAAATTAGAAAATATAAAAAAGGAAAAGAACTTCAGGACCAATCATGCTTGCATGTAATCATGCATTGGAAACTTTTAGACCAATTACAGTTTGCATGTATGTACTTCTATATGACCTGGTAGCCTAGCCAGCTGCTCTCATGCATTCTATGATATTTGTCACCAGTACATAGCATGTGGAATTCAAACATCTTGCTGGTCACATCTCAAGCAGCTTCAGTTTTTCCTTAATTATTTCATCATTCCTTTCGATTGCTCAAGGTTAATTTTAGTTATGAGAAATCTGCAACTCAGCAAGAGCAACAGGAGTTCTGATCACAACTGAAGTCAAAAATTGTAAGCTCCTCATTCCTAATGGGGCTTATTGAGTTGCTGATGCAACTTAATCATAAGTATCCTTCATCTTTCATCAGATCATTTCTACCAAATGAAACTAGTGCTACAGGTGAAAAATGCTTAAACAGAGCACTAAGAACCTTAAGAATGAGAATCAAAAGATTTTTTTTTTTTTTTTGATGAATGTCCACCTAATTTAACTGTCGTTCATATATGCACATCCAACGTACCTATTAATTTGTAAGGATAACCTATCCATTTACTCCCCAACATACACTACAGACCGACAGCCATGAGCATAGCAGTTGAAGCAACAACGACTAACAAGTAAAATCACTTCCAACATTCAACTGCATGAGCAAAAAGAGAAGGAACTTACCTCACACATATAAACTACTAGAGTATGTTTTAGCAAGAAAATCCTAGTGTGGATTGAAGTTCAGTGAGAGATGAACAAAAGGGACCAAGAACCTGATTTAGTTATGACATTTATAGACTCAAATTTTCCCGCAAAATAAGTCATAAACTCCTATGAAATGACTGAGATGACTTCACCTGCATTGGCATGCAAATAATAAGAAAGGTTAAACAAACAACCAACTGTTTTGAAAATTACTAACAGAGCATTATGTTCAGTACTATATTCAAAAAAGAGAAGGCATGATATCTGATAAACAGCACCTCTGTTTCATGACATATAGACTCAAACTCCTCCTGCAATATACAAAGAAACAATTCAAATGATCTACACGGAGGAAAAAAAAAATAGAACAAAACAGATTTCTATAAGAGAAACTAGATAACTAGAACATTAGGGCAATTGATTCGATGTTATAAAACTCCAAGACAACAAATGAATGCTTGTGAGGGATTAAGACAGCAAATTAAGAAAATTTAATAGGACATCAGCAAATAAGCCTTAAGGCAACTTGCTAAACGACAGAATTCCATCATCTAAAAACTATAAACACACACATTTCAATCCAAAATGTAAATAAGAAAAATTTCCATGAAGAAGTTACATAAAATCAAAGGTCAAACAGTGGGATAGCTTTAATACTTTGATGTATGCAAATCTAGGTTCTCTAGAGAAATATGATTAAAATTTAAAATGCAAAGCACGCTTTAGGGGACAATAAAGCAGAAATAAAGGGTAGGTTTCCACAGAAGGATAAGAGATTTTTGTTACAAGGCTGAAACAGTATTTGGCAGTTCCATATTCCATCAGAATTCAGTGGTTCATAGCCACGGTTGGTCATGCACAAGTGCAAACAAAGAGGTCAAGATGGAGAAAGCAGACAGAGGAGGGGCAGTTAAGCAGAAACAGAGGGGAAGAATAGAGGTGATCAGAAGAACTCAGAATTGAAGAAGTAAAATAAGGGGAGAAATGGAAATATTAGAGAGGCTGAGTAAAGTAACAAGGACAGAGAAAAGAACTGAAACAGACAAAGAAGAAAACAATACAGTTTAATCATGCAGAACAAGGTCCTCTCAAATTGCATTGATTTTCGTCTTTCCATTATAGAATCCTCTGTATCAATACTACCTATTAATCATCTAGGAATTGCTCTATCAATTGGGTGAATTTTACAACTTTTGAGAACCAAGACAAATAAAAGTTTCAGTACAACATATCAATCATTTCATGTATAACTGAATTTGAACACTAATAAAATCATGAGAACATCTTTTCGTTTTTCTTTGAGACAAAATCTGTGTACAGTGTTAATAGGAAACAAACCCATATTACAATAGAACTAGGACATAATGTCACTGAATTAGTCATGTAAACTGCCATAGACATTTGTATATTTACTAATGTAGCTTATATATGTGTCTGGGATACTTATACTGCATCAAAAATATTTCTCTATGATGCAGAAGCATGAGCACGAGTCATGATGAACGTACATTGAGTTTGGATCCTTGCTTGGGTGTGCCCGAATAACAGTGGATCCAAGATTTTCAGCAGCTAGTTACATTGGGTTCGAGTGTTTCAACGCCCAATTATATTAAGTCTTTTTTGTTTGTTTCGGCGTATTGAGTCATATGGAGATTGAGTCCTTTAGTTTGGTTATGTTGAGTCAATTGGAGTTGGGGTCCCAACGCCATGAAATCACATTGAGGTCCATGGCGTTGAGGAGTCCTTGAGTGATTAGGAGTTGTCTCTTTGGTCCATGTAGTGTTTGGGAAAGAGTCCTAATTGATTTGGACTCTCTTCCATGCATCATGAGGAGTCTTAGATTATTTAAGAGTCTTAGTTGGTTTAGTTGATTTCGTCAGCTAATTTCGTCAGCTGATTTCGTCAGTTGATTTCGTCAGCTAATTTCGTCAGTTGATTTCGTCAGTTGATTTCGTCAAATGATTAATTTGATTTAAAAGAGTCCATGTTTAGTTAGAGTCCTAAAATTTTGGTTGTAAGAGTCCTTATTTTTTCAACCTCTTACTCTAGATAAAGAGAATGTTAAAGAATAAAATAGAAAATTACTTTTGGTTTTCAATTGCTCTTGAGATTGAGAGGCGTGAGGCTTCTTCTTCCTTCTTTGGTGAGATTCCAAAGGTTCCTTCCTTCCTCGGTGAGACGCCGGAAAATCATTGGATTTTGGATAGAGGTGAGACTCTTCTATTCATCCCATAGTTATCTTGTTACCATCAAAATCGCAGCACCTTCTATTGATCCTTCTTCCATCCGCCCACCTTCTTCACGCAATAACTCTAATCTCTTAAACGCCCAATCATCACAAAGTCTTTTAGGTTTTAGATCTAAATCGCAGGCCTAATCCCTTCCTCCCACGTCCTAATCTAAATTAGCCTGGGGTCCAACCAATTTCAACCATCATCCACAAAAATCCAGCAGCACCCACCCCCGACTGCGTTAATTGGTATTAGAGCAACCATCCCACCTCCATTCTGCGTCACTCTAAGTGCATACCAAAGTGCCCATCCAACTGCCAGGAGGAATGCACAAATGACCAGCACTCTAGTAGACATAACAAAGATTCTTGCACAGTTTTCTAGGGGTTTATTAAAATAGGTATCAATAATCTCATTATCCTGTTACAACAAACCACCAGAGTTACAACAGAATGATAGCCGTTGTTTTCCCTTTCCAGCTTTTGATGGATTCTTCTGGGATATAATACTGCTATGGCATCTGGCTATAGCTATCCTAACATAAAAATAGCATGTAGTAACAGCAAATTAACAGTGATATTTGATAAAATCATGGTTCAAATATTCGAATGGCATTTTCATTTATTATAAAATTATTGATACAAAATGAAAATTTTCCAAAATAGTGAAAGGATTAAAGAAAATGATACTACCTAAGAAATAGCCACTACTTACAATCCAATCATGTATGTATATATATGTGTGTGTTTGTGTGTGTCTATACACACACACACACACACACACACACACACACACACACGTATGTATGTATAACTTAATGGGGCACCTCCATGCTATGACATCTACTACAATTCTAAACCACAGTCTCAGCAGATTCTAATGCAATTAGTGTGAGATCCGGCCTAGACTGGGCTGTATTGGATTGAAGTCGGCAAGCCCAACCGACTTCAGCCTATGATTCAAAGCAAGAAGAAGGGATCGAAACAGAGGATGCAATCGCAATCCTCTGCTTCTCCTCCTCTTCGGTTGAGCAGATAAGCCACAGTAACCATCGCTGCTGTGGACTCCGCGGGAATGTTCGAACGACCACTGGCTATTGGGTTGCACTCAACCGCCGCTGGGATCGCGGGCGGGTACAATGACATCAAGCCTATCCTTCCATCTGAAATCCTTTTAATTCCCCTCATCTTCTATGATTGATCCACCGATGAGACTCTCTTCCTTTCTTCCTCACCTCCGGCAACCATCGTGTCACCAAATTCGAGCTCTACCATCCCAAAATCCTTTCCATTTCTCTCTAGTTCTCCGACAACCCTATTTTTTTTCTTCTCCTTGTTTCGAGCATCGCCGCCACAAGACCGCCAGACCGAGCTATCCTCGACTGAGATCCACCATCGCTGCCACTCGCTAGTGAGTTTCCCTTCCTTCTTTCTTCGCTATTCTTCTTTTTATTGACCTATCTCCCATGTTTCGAGTGAGAATGTCCTTAGCTTCTCCCTTCTCACTGGACGCCGCAACTACCACCATTGCTGTCATCGGCTGGCCGTCGACCACCTAGGCCTGGCGCCACTCTTCCCCGGCCTTTTCTCTTCTCTCTCCTCTCTTCTTTCTTTTCTGTCTCTTCCTTCTCATCATCTTCTTGTTCTTCTTAGTTTTCATTTTTCTTCCCATTCTAGTTTTCTTTATTTATTTATTAATTCCTATTCACACACGCGCGCGCACACACACATATATATAATCATGTTCTTCTTTCCTAGTTGATAATTTCTCCTTTCTAGCCCATGGACCTGATGCAATCACAGACAACCGAACCCAGACCCCTGATGAACCCAGACTAAGATTCTCTCTCTTCTTCCTCTTTCTCTCTCTAGAAAGGCAAAGGGATCCTCATGTAAGCCTTGCTTTCTTTGTTGCTCAGATCCAAGTTGACCCCAAGATGGAGGCCTTGAACCGTCTGATACTCGGTCGGTAAACCGACCCATTACCTCAGTCCTATCCGGATCTTTTTGAAATTTGGTCACTATTGATCTTCATTGAGTTACCTAAATCATATTTGAATCTGAATAATTGAGTTCACCTTGCTCGGACCAACCTGGGCAGTCGAGCACTTCTACTTGACCAATCTGACTTAAGGGCATGAGGTCGTACCCACAATAGTATTTTAATTTTTAACTTTACTTAGCTTCTAAGATAATGATGAAATTAATTATATTTTAATGATAGTAAAACAGGTGAATCTAACCCACCTATTTAAAGTAGAATTTTGAAGTAAGAAGAGGTAAGTAACCTAATGCTTCAAAGTGTGCTTTTCAAATTTTGGTAAAATGATAATTAGTTTATTAAATATGATTATGATATCTATTTTATACTATGTCAAATGGGTCGGGCATGTTATTGTTGCAATAGTATTTTTTTTTAAATATGTTATGTGTTATGTTATAAAATTTAGAAAATATAATTGAATAAATTATAAAATTTGTTTCATATATGTGTATTCTCGGCATAGCTATAATCTAGCCCCGCCAATAGAAATTATTCATTGGCCCTGTCGACTTATAATATAAGAAACTAGTTTCGACATCGAGCCACCGATGATTAGAATAGTGGTATTTGGCACTTTGTGCATTCTATATATGACCTATGCCATTAGGTTAGATGGCATAGCCTGATATAGGATCTCTAGTATCTATTTATAAAAATAATAATAAATTTCTAAAGAGATACATGTGTTATTCAAAAATTGATTTATTCTCAGTCAGTATCATGCTTTTTAACTATTTATTTATTTCGCATGCTTAGACCCCACTTTGTGATTTTATGTTGCTTATTGGGCTAGTGTAGCTTATTATTTCTTCCTCTATTTTTCAGATCCTAAATCATGATTACTCGAGACTTAGGAGAGAGCACTAGATCTTCTAAAGATATCCACAATTATTGAAGTTCTAGTTTAGACTATTTAGACTAGTTTAGTTAAAACATCTTATTTGATTTGAATATTTTGACCTATGTCACTTTGGAGTAATTGATTTATGAGAATGATTTGTTTTAGATCATGATTAATTTAATTTTCAAAGAATCGAAGAATTATTATTGCTTTGAGATTATGATACTTGTATGGTCCACCATGCAGATATGTGGCGTCTGTTACGCTCTAGGTTCAGGGCGTGACAATTAGGTAATAAACTTGTATAACCATCAAGCTGCTGGCTTTGCAACTACTTTTCTGTTTTATTTTCTACACAGCATAATCAGCCTAAGAATAATAAAAATGTTGGAAACAAAAATAGGATGTTACAATTCATGATACAATGTAGCTAAGTGATGAACCTAACTAATTGATGGGTACCCTCTTCAATGGAAGATTTTTGAACTCTAATCTATGGGAATCTCTATTTCTTTGTTTTTTTTTTTCTGTTGGTCTTTTTTGTTTTGAGCGGACAGTTTAGAAACCCTAAGTTCTTCATCTTTTTTATAGAGTTCACGTTAACAGACGTGGAGTTCAAATAGAAGCCATATGAAAGACATTCGTTTAAATAAATCCTAAGCCAGTAAAGAAGAAGAATAAGAAGGTGGGAAAAAAAAAGGCACCTTTGTGGATCCAAATAGCACGATGCCGAAGAGATCGGCAGTGCGTGTCGATCCAGCTATGGCGGCGGATCTAGGATCGAGCGCAGGCGATACTTGGTCATGATCGAGAGGGCCGAGAGGTGGCGGGGAGGCAAGGGAGTGGAGGGCTCAGAGGAATTGGGAGGAGGAGGGGATGGCGTGGACTGGGGAGGAGGGTGGGAGGAGACGTGATAGGTTTAGGATTTGGATCGAGTAAGGAGACGGGAAGCCATCATCGTCACCTCTCTCGGTGTTCCCAGTAGGACACAGAATAAACCTAACAGATGGGTGCCAATGCCATACATGGAAAAATTATAAGGTTGAGCCGGTCTAGCAACTCGGCTATAGACCGAGCCGATAAAATTCCACTATAACAGCTGAGATTTCCACCAAATAAAATAATTGAAAATTAAAAAAAAACAATTGAGGGAGTTACAGACGAGGGCGGCGACAGGAGGCATGCTTTGGGAGGTGGAGGAAAAGGCGTTGGAAATCTGATTCAAAGTTACACCTAGATGGTGTTTATTTGACTTGGTCTTAGTTAGTTGCTTACGTGTCATGTTAGTGGACCATGTTTGTTGAGTAATGGGCAAGTTTATTGTTAGTGGGGGCATATCTAAGTTAGTGGTCAGTTATTTAGTTTTTTCACGTTGTCCAGGATGTCTATTAGTGTCCATGATGTCTACTAGTGGGTAAAATTAGTTATCTTGTAAGCCTATTTATAGGCCTATTATGTTTAATGAATAGGGTGTGTGCAATTCAAGTTTTTTTTTTTAACCTTAAAATTCTTCCCTTTCTACCTGAGTGACCAATCCACAACAAAAAGGTGTGCCACTCCTCAAGGGGGTCGTGGAGGGTGTTGAAGTTGTGAGTCCAGAGGAGGCGTGGGCCAGTGAACGAGTCGTCGAAGAGGAAAAGGGAGGAGGGTAGCAGAGAAGGAGCGAATGTAGACATGCGAATGGAAGAGGGCAACGAGGGGAGTTGGGACCCTTGGGGAGGGGGCCGCGACCGAAGAGGCGTTCACGAAGCAACGGCGAGGAGGCGGTCGAAGACACGGTGTTCACATCCACGACGTCAAAGAGGCAATGCCGAGGAGTGGGATGGGATTGGGATAAGGCCATAAGGCAAGGGCAAGGGAAAGGACGACTCCTCATGCGCTACTCTTTTTTGTCAATGTGGCAGAGTTTTATTGGCCTAATCTACAGCCGGGCTGGTAGACAGGAATAGGTTCTACCTAATAATTTTTCCATATATGATAGATTTACTCCGCAATCACAGTTTCTTAATGACATGCCATTGAATAGAAAATCTTCGTAGCGAGGATTTCTTAAAAACTCAAATTGATGGGATACTACAATTTGTAAGTAACAAAAAAAAAAATCATATGTTAAACTCAGATTTGATTGGATCTGACTTGGACGATTGAATTTAACCGATCTAAGCTGTTGATATTTCTACTTTCTTTAAATTTCTTACGCCCAAAAATATTGCAATTTGAAGACCTCTAATTTATGCATCAGGATGTCAAAAAATAGATAGATTAAATAGCATGAAATAATGAATATTTTTGAACTATTTGATGCATAGATAAAGGGTCTTTAAATTATATGATTTTTGTTATATAATTAGTTTAATGATAGCATATCACATTCAATGGGTTAGATCGTTGATGTTGGACCATATCATTTGATCAGAACTAACGATTCAACTTCATATTTGGTCTGACCAAATATAATTATTGTTTGAGTATCTATATATGTATGCATCTGTGTGTGTAATCGGATCATGGTTATTGCGAGCTTGATAATTGCCGAAGTAGAGAGTCTTAATTCGCTAAACAAAACTTAGGTCAAGGATGCTATTCCTTGGATGTTGAAGGCCTAGAAAAATAAAACAAAGCAGCAACCAATATTTCACAATTTAACATATATATTAATTAGGGAGAAAAGAAGAGGAACATATTCTGTCCTAAAAGTTTTTTTATTTATATTAAAAAATTGAACCTCTCCCCTCCCTCCCATCCCCAAGAACAAAATAAAAATAAAAAAAACAATTATGTTGCCCAAGCTCTAATCAGAGGTAATCCACACTCTCTCTCTCTTATATTTCAAGTCTCATCATCAAGCCAATTTGTTCTTTTTTAGTGCCCTCATACATTGACGGCCAAAAAATAAGCATTCCAATATCTTGCGTTTTCTAGTTTAGGACTTTTAAATCCAAAGGTCTCAATTACCTCAATGGGTATTGAGACACATATGAATCGAGATTATGATAAATAGAGAAATTTGGAACAAACGAAGATTTTCCAAGATGTCAGCTAATATTTTAGAATCAAGATTTTGCTATCTATGCTGACATGGTAAATTTGAGATTAAATATTAATTTCTAGATTTTTTTACTTAAAATTAATTGCAGAAATATACAAAGATTGATATCACTTGACATGAATAATTGTATCGGTCAATTTATGGACTTTATCAGTTTATATTGACCGAGATAGTAGACCATGATTTTCTTATATGCTGCCTAAAACCAATACAAATTAGGGTCTTGGCCAGCATAAAAACCCTGGCTCTAGCCTGTGTTGTTGCCCTATCGGCAATGCACCAATAATACACCCTTATTTTTTCCCCTTAATGCAGGAGTATGTTCACCGGCCTATACAACCGTCACGGACCTGGAAACAGAGTTTGCAATAAAATCATCAAGGACCAAAGAACTAACCACTCAACATGCATAGCCTTTCTGCTCCTCTTAACTTCATATTGATGAACATGAATGCATCAACTTGTAAGGTCACAAAACTCTGGGTTCAGATTTCATCTAGGGAGTATAAATTTACCTCCTGCAACCAAGATTTAGTGCTTGTTGGCCTCCTGGGAATTGTTGATCAGTGCACCTTTCATATTTTAGATTTGCATCTTTCTTTCAGATGAGTAGATCAGCTGAGCTTTCAGATAAATGAGCTACCCATCTATCAGAAAATGGAACTGGTTCTTCCCCGAGATGGGCTCCTGACTTCAAAGTTTGAGGAGTTGGAATTATCTCAAAGGCGTACATGCTCGTCTCTCCAAGCTTTTGGCAAATTCAATTGTGGTACCCATCCGCTACGATGCCTCAAATTTCAAGAGCTTTCAATGCTTGTCTAACCCCATCCACAGAAATAAAAGATGTTCAGGTTGGCCATCTTCAAATTGCTGAAGTAAATGGAACATTTGACGAAGATAACAAAATTCTTATTTTTCTACAAAAGTAATGGACTATCCATGATGGTTCTTGGCTCCTATCAGGTGAAAAGGTTTTTTCCTACATATAAAATGGACATAAGCCTTTAGTCTCCACTCTAAATTACATGCAAGTACCAAAGACATCACCTTACACCTTGCCCATAATTTTGCCCCACTACTAATACTCGCAAATATTTTGTTTTATGGTGAAAATAGAATTCCATAGAAGAATTTAGCACCAGTTTTCTCATGGCTTAAGCTTGTTTTAGCACTTACATGGAAGTCTATCAAATATAACGGGGAGATACTATAATAACTAAGTACATCAAATACAACAGGAAGATACTATAACAACGAAGGCTGGGAGCAGTTCAATTGCTAGTATACCGTTCATAGTTCTCATTCCAGCTTCTCAACTGCAAAATATACACGAGAAGCAAAACAGACACGATAAGCAAGATAAATCTTATTATTAGTAATGAAATGAAAGAAAAGGTTGTCAGGATACCTTCTCAACGGCATCTGCAGTGACTGGGAAGTTCCGCCTCTCCTTGAGGGATTTAATGCGAGCCTTCATATTATCATTTTGTTCTTCAGCCTGAACCAAAAGTGACAAGTGTCAATAGTAACAAACCTAATGCAGCATGCATACAGTCCTGTCAAATATAGTATATGAATCAGTTATGTTGCCAATACCTGCCATGGCATTTATTCACTTTTAGATGAGCATGTAGAATCCTAAAACAGCCTGCAGGTTAGGTATTGATCTACGCCTTTATAGCGAGTCATAAATTTTCAAAGGTTCTTTTATAGTTAAAATAGACCACCCAAGTGATGAAGTTTAAATTTATCAAGCATTAGGATATTGTTATAAATGTTTATATATGTAGCAGCAACTGTCACCATATAATTGATTTTATAGTGAAGATATTCGTAGGCAGGTTGCTAATCTTGTAGTTAGTTCATGACATCATTGCTTTGGGCACTTTTACAACCCTCTTGCCCAGAATCAATCATCCATGTTTCCATCAGCGCTTAACACTGGCTAACATACAAACACCAGAACTGTTTTTAGTACATTAGGAATTGAAGAGAAGAAGTTAAAGATGTTTGGACTGTCCATCATTTGAATTGGTGAAGTGAATAAATGGGGCATTTAACATGCACAGTATGCAAGTTCTTGTTTTCCCTTGCCTAGCCAAAAGAAAAATAAAAAAGAAATCGAGACAAAGTTGTGAACATAAATATTCTTCTTGATACCTGTATATTCTTAGTCTTAAAAGAAGGCATTATTACTACTGCACGTGTATGTACTAATACTAGAAACACCAAGCATTACTTTACTGATTGAACCCAGTGAATGAATAGAAAGAACACGTTCTATGCCATCTGAAACAACACCCAACGAATAAGGAGCTGCTGAAGGAGGTACTCCAGCATGACAATATAAAACTAAGATCACTAAATCTACTAATAGCTTGTGTGATGTCACTTGTGCAGGGAAAAACAATGGTTTTCCTACTAAATAAGTTGCTGTTCCAGTAGATCATCATCATTCTGTTCTACCAAGAACCTCTGCACACTAACATTATCCATTCCAATTTTAAGATTGTAATACTTCGAATTTTGCTTTCAAATATAATTATTATAGTATGCTTTGAGATACAACATAGAGGCATAGGTACAATAAAAGATTTCCACCTTGCTCGCTGCAAAGAAGAAATTAAATTAATTGAAGCTCATTAGTCATAAGCAGATTTCAAATCTCAAGGAACAGCATTATACGATGGCTGGCTGGTATAGTAGGATCTTCAAAATGGGGTGATACTGGGGCGGCATGCGTTGATATGTATTTGCATAAATGAGGGGAAAAAGTATACCAAATGTTATGGAATTGATACACCTCAATATGGGCCATATGAGGCAATACGGGCATGGTTTTCCTAATGGTGACATGTATCAGCCCCATTGCACTGACTAGTCCCTGACAGGGCTGGTAGACACAAGATTTCATTGGTCATTAAGACATTGGTGATTCTTAAGTCCATTAAAAATATATTTATTGTTTGAAAGGAAATAACAATTTTATCAAAAGGTACAGGGGTTCTATCAGTAAAGTTACCCTTTGTAACAGACTTGTCAAATGTTGAATTTCATCCTTCTTTGCTTTTGTTATCTTCTCTCCGATATCTTCTATGTTCGTCCTGCTTTTCGGTCATTCAATCATCAATAAGGCCAGTTATGCAGATCATTATTGACAGCTACTCCAACAGATAAAGCATGATCATTGATATGAAAAGCTTACAAAGACATACATTTACAACATAGATGTGTGTGTGTAGATATATGATACTGAAAAACAGGTCTCATCAATCAATATAACTCTAGACCACAAGACAGGTATAAATGGTATATCATCTCAATTTTCTACAATTATTAACTTCAAGCGGTATGGTTCCAAGCAAATATCAGTTTTTCCATCCCTTCAAAAATAAAAAATAAAACAAGTACTTACTTGTCTGAAGATAAAATGTCAAGATGATGCTCTTCCGCTAGTTGCTCTACCATGTCAAGAGTCGTACCTACCTGTGACAAATCAAACTTGTATAACTAATCCTTTTCTAAATTAGAATATATTCCTTAAAATATTTAATTTCGTACAAAATATTTACAATTGCATTTTGATTGTTGCATACACATACACAGATTATATATATATATATATATATATATATATATATATATATATATATATATATATATATATATATGTTTTAGCAAGAAAATCCTAGTGTGGATTGAAGTTCAGTGAGAGAAGAACAAAAGGGACCAAGAACCTGATTTAGTTATGACATTTATAGACTCAAATTTTCCTGCAAAATAAGTCATAAACTCCTATGAAATGACCTAGATGACTTCACATGTGTGGGCATGCAAATAATAAGAAAGGTTAAACTAACAACCAACTGTTTTGCAAATTACTAACAGAGCATTATGTTCAGTACTATATTCAAAAAAGAAAAGGCATGGTATATGATAAACAGCACCTCTGTTTCATGGCATATAGACTCAAACTCCTCCTGCAAAATACAAAGAAACAATTCAAATGATCTACACGGAGGACATAAAATAGAACAAAATTGCAAATTTTCACAACAATAGGTGGAAATAAAAAAACTGAAACCAGTATACGAATATATGAGCAGAAACTAATTCCATGTCTCACTACACCAATGTTTAATTATTATTCCATAAAAATCAGGCCAAAAGTGTTTGCTAATCATTGCAGTTCAAGTATAGCACACCTACATTCAGGACTTGCCGATTCAAAGTAGGTTCAGCGTGACAGATTCCTACTGCATTAAATTAAACATATCAAATCAAATCTTTTTTACTTTTTAAAACTTTCCGTTGAAGATGCCAACAAATCAACAGACTCGGCAACCAACACTATCAGGTGAGATCTTCCTTTTCTTTCCAGAAGTAGGAATGGAGAGAAAGCCTGGCCCAAATAAGGGTGAGGCAATATTACCTGGACACTTCAACATCTAAGTTTTTTGCCACGTCTGGACACTCAAACACCCAGACATCCAGACACTTCACGACACTCCTTCACATTTCAAATGAGTGAACCATAATGACATCATGGTTACATATCAACTTTTGATATTATATCCAAAAGTTTTCAAGTCTAACACAACATTCAGCGAAAAATGATTTATGGATTCTAAGAAATTACAAAGCAATTGATCCAACATCTTATACATTATATGCATATAGCCATACATATTTAGGACATATATATATATATATATAATACCAACCAGCAGTGTCCAATCTATTGAAAGATCCCGTATCCAACACTTTAGGATACTTGGACACATGACACCCGTGTCACATGTCCAGGTAACATTAGGGTGAAGGCAGGATTGGGGCTAGATCATCGGTATCCAACATCCAATGATTTTACCAACTCAACCAGTGCACTTAAAGGTTTGCTCAGGTTATTTAGAAGGACACATATAATTTCCATGTCCAACAGCGCTAAAATTATCTAATTTTAACCATTACATACAACAGAATGCTACTATCATAACATATGTCAATCTCTATAACTTACCCAATGATGTGCATGGAAATTAAATCACAGCAGATACGAAGCTATTGATAAAAGGACCGTCATCAAGTCAAGCTACCGTGGGTGCACACATCATATTTCATAAGGAAACAAAGAAGTTTACTTAGATAATACATGCAAGGAAGGTATCACTGCATAAAGAAGCATGAAATGGTTAAGAACATGTAATACATACCTCTATATTTTCATGCAACGATTTGATGACCTGAAAGTAAGACAGCAAAGGGATAGAATACTAGCTTAGCAGCCATTATGTCAGACAAGTACACACAAGCACACTCTTGCACAGAAATAAACAAGACCTTTACCAGAAAACTGAAAACAAATATAGCAATGAATTCACTTCAAAACATCTCTGGCAAAAAGTGCAAATACATGAAGGCATCAACTACCAAATTACTGAATAAAAACAAAATGAAATGAAATTTAAGGTTTCAAAAAGCTGGATTCAAGAAATCATTGCCATATCTTGCATCTATGCTTCTGTTTCTAGTTAAAATTCTAACTCAAATCTATGACATACTCCTGACTCAAGAGGTAGTCTAAAATATGCTCTTCACATATGCAAGGTCAGAAAGATAAGGATAAAATTGTCACCTGAATACACATGCGATATAGGCTATCTCTTTCAGCATCTGTAAATGTTGAAAATGCTTTGTGCACATCCTACAGATTCATAATACACAAATAAATCATCCTTGTTGTTAGGATAAAGGCTCAACATATTAATGACATAGCCTAGAATCAATACCCTGAAATTAAAAGGGCAAAAATGCATCTACACAACTAAAGGACTAATAGTAGACCCAATTCAGACAATATGCTTCATTTTGTTGAAGTTGATTGATTAAAATAGGGATTTACTCAGACAATATGTTTCTTTCAGCATCTGCAAACAAGACAATGTAACCATAATAACTCTTCATAATGGTGGTTAGATTTGTTCTATATCAATCAGTTTGCTTTGCTGATAGGAGATAAGTTATAATGAGAAGGTCATTGCTGAAGTTGCAAATGTTTATAGTTGTTGAAGGTGTTGATGATTCGAAGATAGAGGGTGCTACATTCTCTTGGTGTACATTAGTTTATAATCTAGAATGACAGCTTAACTTTTTCCATCCCTGGAAAGGTGATTATCTCCTACATCAGATAATTCGAGTGTGCCCATATTTAGAAGTATGTGTCAAGACTATGTGTGGATCTATTATGACATAACGAATTTGTAAGCTCTACTTGATGATATCTCAGCGCCCAATGTTCCCAATGGCAGCAACACATCCAAACTCTGTGCTTCTTATAAAGGTCTGATTTTGAAAACACATCTTCCATCAAATGACAAAACAAAGCCAATATTTATCCACAGACATATAATTTAACTAGCATGGATAATAAAACAATAAGACTAGGCGGGAAAAAAGGAAAAGAACAGATTTTGATGCATTGAAAGTTTTAAGGCAGGGAAGAGAAATGGCACAATTACCTCTTTGGAGAATGCTGTGAGTAGAGATCGAATCCCGAGTTTAAAGGACTTCTTGAGATTCAAATCCCTCGAACTCATGGGCAGACTGGTTTGATGGGCCATTGGGGGAGTGAAGCTACGACTCCAGCAACGAATCTTAAAAACCCTAAAAGCGCCAGAAAAAATGGCATCAGAGAAGGGCCACAAGGAGCTAAACCAAGAATTAGAACTCTCTGAAACCGCAATTCCAGAGTTTCAAATTCTGCAGTTTCGGGTTTGGGATCTGGTGAGGCTTTTTTATCTTTCTTCTCATAAAATTTAGATGGAATGGCATCACCAAAGGGGGCAAAGCGAGTACCCAAATGGGTTTGTGAACACCAACAAAAGTGATGAGCATTAAATTATCAAAAAAAAGAGCCAGAGCATATAGGAATCATAGATATGAAATTAAATCAAATTATAGACAAACCATATACGAGATGCCAAAAAAGTTTAGCTTTTGAAAAATCGCACATTCTTGTCAGCTAAACAAAACCACCATCAAACAAGAAAATACCAATTTAGAGAAAATTGAATAACAAAACTCTCAAATCACAGGCAGCTAGATATGCAAATGATATTTAACAGTGAAAAAAATGGTGACATATCCAAGAGAGATGACAAAACGTGCAACAAAGGAACATTCAACCAACTATGGTTTAATAATAATAAGATATTTCATTTTCTTATTTGTATTTCTTCAGTCACCAAAAATGTTTATCAAATCAAAATCTGGCACAAAAAAGAGAAAGGAAAAAAGCAAAACATTCCCGAAAATAACCATGCATCAAAATTTCCTGCAACTAGGGCCGGATTAGAAATGGGTGTCGCGTCAAGGTTTCTTTATTAAGGTCCAGCAAGAGAAAACGTGAGGGTTAGGGTTAGGGCTACACCACGAGAGTGGGATTAAGGTTAGGATTAGTGTTCCGGCGTGAGAAGGGTTGTTCGAATGGGGTTCTGGTTGCTCTCGGCCGGTAGGGGAAGGGAGAGAAGAAGAGAAGGGAACTCACCCGGAAGCGCGGATTGGAGCGTCGGGGACGAGATCCCGTTTCGAATGAGAGCCCGCCCAAATGAAGGCGTTCATTTAACGTAATACTAGTGTTCGTCGGGGTGTTACATGACTAAATTTTCCTAACGGGTAGCAATCGGGTCGGACGTGGGTTAGGTCAAAAATCCATCACCTATTTATTAAATTTATCAAAATTTTAAATTTGAATCTAATTTATTTATTAAATAGATATTCTGATATGACCTATATAACTTATTTATTAAATACATTAAATGAGTTAAAAAATGTTATACAAGTTTTAAACGGGTTAAATTGATTTAAATAGATTAAATAGGTCAAGCGGGTCGGATTAAATAGGTCAGAAACATGTTAATTAATCAGGTTTCAAACAGATTAAATAGATTTTAAATAGATTAAATGGGTCGGATTATGAATAGATCAAAATAGATTAAACAGGTTAAAGATTTAAATCTGAATCAACCTATTTAATAAACAGGTTTAGATAGGTTGACCCATTTACGATTTAAATCCATTTATGTCAAACCTAAATCTGCTTAAAGTAAATTGTTTGTGGGCATATAGATGGGTTAGGTCATAAATTGTCACTCCTAGTTTTACTTAAAAATTCAAATATTATGTCTATCCCGTTGCTACTTGCATGTTGACGTATAAGTCCTTATCTTGTGTATATATTAGAAAAATTTACTAAGCCAGTTACCAAGCCGGATTGACACCGCAAGCCTGACTCAAATCCCACTCAGTTTTTCTTCAGGTCATGATTTTAGACTCGAACGCAACACACTAGTTAATTGTTAGATCCATGAGAAATTTTTGAGATCCATGGGATCATTGGGACTAATTGAAACCCAACACAGTGCATTCAGATCCAAACAAGATAGAATCTAGATTCAGAATCAATAGAAGATAAAAATACAACATATTATTAATTATACATGCAGAAAGAAAATTAACAATTGCATGCATAACTACTAAAATAATATTAATGTGAGTTCTGATGCTAATATCCTTGACCAAAATATGACTAACCTTCACCTACAGACAAAGAGAGTAGATACCTAATCTACAAACTTAAATAGGATAGCCGAGTAAATGATGGAAAGCTTAGGTAACTTAACTTCATGAATTATTTGAAGGGAGTTGGATCAAGCTGGGCCAATTTTTCTAACATTAGACCAATTTTAGACCTAGTTAATATATGGGTAGGGTCAGGTCAAGTAGAAAAAAATGTGATCCAAATCCAAATGTTTTTTTTCAAATGAGTCATCTCCCTGACATGATCCATGTGTACAAAAAAATAGTTTGGGTTGGGCTAGACCATGACCAATCAGAGCTAGGTAGGGTCATGAGTTTTATATATGGATTTATCTATGTATATATGTATGTGTATGTGTGCATATATTTTAAGAACTAGAGAGGTGGGAAGCTTGACCAAATTTGAGGTGAGAAGGGCATTCAAATCTAGGTCCTGGATACCAAGCCCCCATGACTTTACAAACTCGAGTCAGCTCACAAGTTGACTAGTCCTACTTGGAGCCCCACAATTTTTACCAACATTATAAGTATTATCTGAGCATAAGGTTTTTACATAACCCCTTATCAAATGTAAATATTATATATAAATTTATATCTGGTAACACTACAAAAAACTAACATAAATAAACTTTCACAAAAACCACTTTAGTTATAACATAAGTAATGTAACGTATTAGGTTACATAGGACATTACATATAAGTCTATATATTTATTTTTGATAAGAATATACAAATTTACAGTGTCTCAATTAAAACAATATAAGATAATAATTAGCTGAGAAAGTCACTCCAAGGCTGTGTGCATGCTTTAAATACAAATTTGGAATAAAAATAGTTTTCATTGGATATTCATAGTAGATAAAGTATCAATACCATATTCATATCACATAGATATTATATATTAACATAACATATTCTATAAGGTAATACTTATAACAATATACAATTTTTGCAGGTAATCCACAAGCATAGTATGATAACTTTAGGGCCTACAACACATGACACAGATTCATCTCTGTAGCAGACCTAAATTGCATCTAAGCATAACAAGATATCTTTTTTCTTTTTCTTAATTGTAATTTGGAGTAGGGCTATAAAAGACTTATCATAGAGGTTGTATATATGAGCCATGAATAAAAATGAATTATTAAGCTTAGATTTAGACCTCATTAATCCACTGGTGATAACACAAGGGCATGCTTTAATTAAAAAAAAAAAAAAAAAACTTGTAGATAAATAGCAACAAAATTGAGATACAGTATCCTTTTGAAAAAATAATAATAAAATAAAATATCAAAACGAGAAGGAAATTTTATCCTATTTTAACAATGTGGCATCAAATAGTACATAAACTAGAAGCATGCAACTTTGAAGTTTAAAAGTAGAGATGAATATTAGTGGAGTTCGGTAGATGCATACGAAAGAGGGAACAAGGAAAGCTTTTTGATTGTAAATTTTTTTTGAATAAAATGAAAATTGGAATAAACTATCTATTTTTTGAAATGACAAAAATGCCTTTGACTTGTTAGAGAATATTTTTTATGAAAATACTAATATTTTAAGTGATGTCAATATTATAAAATATCATAAATTATTTACATATATTATAACAATAAACTGATACGACATATTTTACATGATTAATATTAATATTGTACATCATATATTATAATCTTTTTATATTATAGTATATTATATTGTTTAATAAACGTTATAAAAACAAAATGTATTGTATAATGATATCTTTTTTATTACATTACTAATACTTTTAATATTATAATAGGGTGCAATAATAATATTACTAAATGGTTTGTCCAGAGTACTTTCGTCCACCAGGGAATCATAAGAAACAAGAGTTATATTATTTGTTCTTTACATCGAAGTAGCTGAAGAGCTCCTCTTGCCCTCCATCACCGGCCATTCTCCATCAAAACAAAAGGATTAAAAAAAGAAAAGATTTAGTGCTTTCCTTGGTGACAGAAGCCAAACATAGTACAATTTGCTATATAAATAGATTTAAAGGTCTAGGTGTGGATGAGCCGAGTTAAGCATTGGCTTGAGTTCGATTTGAAATTTAGCCAGCTATTTTTAGGGCCAAACCCAACCCAAACATTTTCAAGCCAGTTCAAAAGCTTGAAATTGGCATGGCCTGGTTTCAGCCCTACATAACAGTGAAGATAGGGGTTTGGAAGGTTAATAAAAGATGGTCAATTTTTGACATCTCAATATTTCCATTATAATTAACAAAAATAGACCATATCCTTTTGGAATTTAGAAAGTGCCACCACTCTTCCACTGTAGAATAATATGCCTATAAAGGGCTAATATGTGCACTTGTATTCACCACTAACTTGTATGTCTAATTGATCTTTAGTTAGGCAAAACAAACCATTTACAAAATTTGCCTTAGATAAGAAAAGGGGGATCACTTTGTAGCTTCTACTTAACTTAGAACTCTCTTATCTTTGCATAATTTTATGCAAGCTATATTTGATAATTTTAAAATCATTTTTTTTATATCTAGTTTTAAAGTTTTAAAATTTAGTAGTTGAGAATTTTTGGAAGGCCTCTGGTTTGGAATAAGAAAAGTGATCAAAAATGGAAAAGATGTGAGATGGTAAGAAAATAAAATTGTGAATTTAAAAGATTCTACACAAAGTAGAAATTTATAATTTCATAATTTAAACTTTTATTTTTTTTTATATCCAGATACTATTGACCAAATAAAAATAAAATTTTAACATTGAAAAACATATAATACAATAAAATATTATAATTTTGTTTATGTCTAAAGATATCTTAAAAACAAAAAATAATATTTATTTTTATTATAAAAAAAAGGAAGACAGTAAGTGTTTATAAAAAAAATTATTTTTTACAAATAGCCCTACACCACTAATCATAACCATCCATTTCTGTAGCATGCATCAAGAGGCGTGCTTGAGAAATAAGACTTATGGGAATGAGCTGCTGAAGTGCACGGCTGCTTGGCGCGTTCTCATCGTCGGCGATTTTGTCCAAATCTCCAATTTGTCAACACCATGCGGTCATCCTTTTTTTTATTATTAATTTATTTCTTATTAAAAATATTAAAATATTTAAAATAATAAATAAAAAATTGTACGGGATCCATCGAAGCTCCCTCGCGGCTTCCATTGCCAGGGCTAGAAATGGACAGCCGGGGCGGACGCGGAGGAGATAATGATGCCTTCCGGATCACAACCCTAGAATTTTCCAGCCGACACACTCTTCCTGCGGTTCCCCCGGACCCGGTCCCTTGGATCTTCTTCTCGTCCTCTACTCTATCCCTTCACGATTCTCTTCGATTTCCGTGCTCTTTGCTTTGATTTTGTTTGGCGCTGGCTGATTCGAGTTCGGCTGATCCAATTTCGACTGAAAGGTTCGATCTTTCTCTCCCTTTTTATCTTTTCTCTCGTGTTTCCCCTTTTTGTAGGGTTATTTTGGTTGATATGAGCCGAATCCTCCTCCTAAGAAGTGAAGGGTGTCATGACCAATAATCCAATCGGATCTCTTTCTGGCTTGCAAAGGTTTCTGTGGCTGGTGCGGAGCAGCGCATTTGTCTATCTAATTTTGAGATTGCTCTTTTATTTTTTGATAATTTTTGTGAGTAACTAGCGTTTGTTTAGTTTTCTATTGTTTGAAAGGATCAAGCTGGCAACTTGAATTAGAATCTGGTTCTAATTGGCGAATAAATTTGTGTCCCTTCATTCTTGTCAGATGGATTGTAATAAATCTAAGAGTTTACTCTTCTCTGATCATCAAATATACTTATCTTACTTCTGAAATGAAGCATTAAAATGGTTAATTTCACTGGATTTTGGTAGGATTTTAGCTTGAAATGTTTAACTGTTTCGAGCAGCTTTGACTGTTTTGTTGGTTGTGCTGTTAAACTTTTTTCGTGAGTGCTCATCTGTTCTCTCACATCATTGGATTCAGTTGGATACTAGAAGTGGTTTTGTTGGATTTTTCGGATGCAAACTTGAAATTTGGAGCATCTTTGACCGTTTTATTGGTTTGCCGTTGGAATTTTTTTCGTAAGTGGTCATCTTTTCTCTCACATCATTGGATTCAGTTTCAAACGTGGCTGATTGTTTTAACCTCCACTGTTTGCAAGTATGGCTTGTTGACCTTAGTCTTTCTAGTGGATGTACTGTTTCATGGTCTAATTCTCTTTTCTTTCTCTTCTTGTTGGTGTGAATCTCTGATTCCTTGTCGTAAACTGTTCTTGGAGGATCAAGTACTTATGGGATGAGTCATGGTAAAAGTAATAACTAAATAGACAACTCCAACAATCTTATCTTAGAATTTTCACCTCCTCATAATTGCTTTTTCTTTTTATTGCTGAACTTTTTTTGGAAAGGTTTACTGGTCTAATAGTTCGTCTGTTTTAACTGAGCACTCTGTATTAGTAGGTGGACTGTTTAACTTGCAGACTTTGTGCTTGTCCTTTGTGATATCTTAAGCAATACAAGTATTATACTGTGAAATGGAAAGTACATTTTAAGAAGTAGAAATAGATAGCTTTGCAGAAACTTTCCAATACTGAAAACAATCTCTTGCAATTTTCAGGTTGTTTCATGATGAGGTTCCTGCAAGTTTAAGCATCTTGGATGAGTGATGTATGGCTCTGCTGCATGTTTGCCTCAACACCGGACTAATTAAGATTTGTTAAAGATTAATGGAACATTAGCAACTTTTAGGAATATGATGTGTAGGGGGAATCCTGGAAAAAAGGTTGTGCTTTGAATATAAGTTATTGCTTGTCAGGAAAGTTGGTTCAAAGAATAAGTTTCCATGGCTCCTGGAAGCAGCATTTGCATGGAAATTCCTGATTCCCAAGTCACAGATGACGAACTTGCCAGTGCTAGCTTTAAACTTGATGGTATCCTGCCTCCTAAGTCTTCCACTGTTTCTGGTATTAAAGCAGGCTCATCCTCGACTAGTGGTGTTTACGAGCTTCTAGAATGCCCGGTCTGTGCAAACTCTATGTACCCTCCCATTCACCAGGTTTTCTTCTTCTACTGCTATATGACCAGCATCTACTGTCTCTATATCTGAACTTATATATAAAAGCTGATCCTCACAAAGCACCAGAATAAATTTGTCTTCTCCAATGCACACTTTGTTTCTTTTTCAGAGAGGATCCTATTTTTCCTACTATATGATCACTCTCAAACACCTTTTCATTGTTTTATAAATCTCTTAGGTTGCTGATTGTAGCCTCTCAGTGCTTGCTGTTTCCTTTTCATGTATAGTATTTTAGGTTAGTTTATGGTATGCAATATGAAACTGTATATATAAATATCACAAGTTAAAAGCATTCTGGATAGTTGTATTGAAATACTGGCTTCTATGTTATGAGATTTAACATCAGCATGTGGGCGGCTAGTGGACCACATAGTGCCTAGCCGGATACAGATGCTGAGGCAAATTGAATTAAACAGTTATCTGGTAATGAAGTTTTAGTTTATAAATAAAACAATTAAAAAGAGAGAGAAAAATCAGCAAAGATGCAGAGAAAATAAGCAGCATCAACAATTAAGGACTAAGTAGTAATAGGAGCAAGAAGAAGGGGAGGCTTCCAGCAAGAGAAGGAGCAGCAATGATGGATGCAGGAAGAGGATGAAGAGGAGAAGCAGTGACAGCAGTAGTAGGAAGAGGAAGAGGAAGAGGAAAGGAAGGGAATGGGGGCAAGCCCCTTGACCATAGCCTGTTGGAGTCACCATCAAGAGCACCTTCTGTTCCACTCTCCTCTTCTCTCCTTTCCTATCCCTTGCATGCTTTGGACTTCCGGGATGAACCAAGGTTTGCAATACTAATGCGTACTACTTGTAATGGGTATGCTAGGCATACCGTGCCATACCGAACTGATTCCTTGGTATGAAGGGTGTAATGACTGTCAATACACTGAGCCGACCCCCGATATGTCCCAACATGGTCCAATATGGAATCCAGCACTGAGATTGCGAACCTTGGCATGAACAAAACTGTAACTTGTTTGGAACTTCAGTTCTGCAATTTAGCTAGCATGTTTTATGTTAATGGCAGTCATTGACATTTATAAATAGAATACGCATCATGATGTGCATGTATGCATGAGTGCCTACATTTCTTGTTCCCTAATTGTCTAACTGATGTAACCCTCCTTTTTCTGGTTCATCCCGTGTTGTGACAACAAGGCATCAATTCTTTACTTTAGACAAATTTTGAGATGCTTGGGAGTTTAGGCGTGGCTTCTACCCCAAATTCTGTTGCGCTAGTAAGACAATGTATTGCGAGCTGAGCAACTGGCCGATCTTTTTGATGCATGCTTGGCTTTTTTCCCCTTTCCAGATAACTAATTTAAATCTTTATCGTCATACATAGGAGGCATTGAACTTACAAGGAAAATGTTTCTGCCATTTTTATTTTGCAGTGTCCAAATGGTCACACTCTCTGCTCAAGTTGCAAGCCTAGAGTACATAATCACTGCCCTACCTGTCGCCAAGAACTGGGTAATATCAGATGTTTAGCTCTTGAGAAGGTTGCAGAGTCACTCGAGCTTCCTTGTAAATATCAGGACCTAGGATGCTCTGAAATACATCCATACTATACTAAATTGAAACATGAGCAGCTATGCAGGTTCAGGCCCTACAGTTGCCCCTATGCAGGTTCTGAATGCCTGGTCATAGGTGATATTCCAATGCTTGTGGCCCATCTGAAAAATGATCATAAGGTGGATATGCATGAAGGCTGCACGTTCAACCACCGTTATGTGAAATCTAACCCCCACGAGGTTGAAAATGCAACATGGATGCTCACTGTAAGCCCTTTCCTCATTTTATTACTATTAGTTATTGTTATTGACTCCGTATTCTTTTAAAGTTTTATTATCTTTTTTTGAAAGTGGGATAAAATAGTTAGCCTTCGATGTCATGTTTGTCATCTATATACTTCTCAAATAACATTTACTTCCACATGCTTATCACATTGAACATGTTTGAGATTAACAGAACAGCACCAACTTTATCTCATGTGAATATTAGTTATTGCCTGCAAATATAAGATATTTTTGTCAAGTTCCTTCATAGTTTCAGTACTAAAAATAACTTATGTGAAGTGAAAAATATCATGCATTTGGTATAATTCTGTCTTTAACAATCATTCCAGTCTGGTCCATTTATATTGTTTCTGTTTCTCTTGCAAAAATTTCCTGCAGGTCTTCAGTTGTTTTGGACAGTACTTCTGTCTTCACTTTGAGGCCTTCCTCTTGGGATTGGCTCCAGTTTACATGGCGTTCTTAAGATTTATGGGTGAAGACAGCGAAGCAAAGAACTTCAGTTACAGTCTGGAAGTGGGTGGCAATGGCCGAAAACTGATATGGCAGGGAGTGCCGAGGAGTATCAGGGACTGCCACAGGAAGGTTCGAGATAGCTATGATGGATTGATCGTCCACCGAAACATGGCCCTGTTCTTCTCAGGTGGCAACAGGCAGGAGCTGAAACTGCGAGTGACTGGTCGAATTTGGAAAGAGCAATGATTTTAACCATCTTCTGTGCTTCTATTTCCTATCTGACCCCTGTTGATCAACTGAGTGCAACAATAGGACTTGGGCTAGCTGATAAATCATGTCGAGTCTGTATGCTTTGATATACATTTTGTACCTTGCGAAGGCATAAATCAATGTGGCTTCTGTTTATGTTCACTTAATCTTCTTTGATTCCAGATAAGTGGAAGTTCTTAGTCTTCTTTACTTAAGATAAGAGGAAGCATGTGGTGAAAGCTGCCACAATGTCTTGTTGCCATCCTTTTGTACAAGTCATGTTCCACTATGAACAATGAAGATATAGGTATGCTGAGTTGAACATGAGCTTTAGATTTGGTAGTTGTATGTATGGACAATTTGGTGTTGTTGGCAGTCACTAAAGTCACCATCTCTGCTGAAGCCTTAGACGCCTCAGACATGCAATCTGCAAATCTAAGAGAATGTGAAAGGAAATATGAAGAAAGCGAGATGATTCCAAGTGTTATGAGCATCACCATTCAGAATTTTCAAAACTCTATTTTCTTTTGGATTTAGGTGATCGCATCAACATTCAGTATCATCAAAGCTTTCTTTTTGGTCTTTTAGGATACACTGTAAGGTACTACTACATCTATTAAATTTGGTTGCATGGTAAAGATCATGTTTCTAAGGTCTCAATTTTGTACGTGAAGTATTATACAATCATATAAAATGATTTAGATCAGTATTTCTGATAGATTTGTGTAGATCTTGATTGAGGAATATGTAGATCTAGGATTTTTTAATGTGTGTTTCATGGTTTAATGCGATCTCTATTTTAGCTGTTTATGGACTTGATCAACCACCTAATAAGTTGCTAACCATTTATTGACTGACAATATATGTAATGTGTCATAAGGTGTCGAGAGAAACAAGAGGAGGACCAAATGGCAGGAAGAAGAGTGGGAGGTCTTCCCTGAACAACACACAAACTACTTTCAAAATAAATCTGCCCATCTTTGTTTGGCTATTTCACATTACCCCTTCATAGTTTTATAAAGCCCAAATCAAGCATTTAATTTCCTTGTGACCACACTAATCAGTATTCTAGGGTGGCCATCTGAGGACATACATCTTTGGTTCATCAGCTACATATTCGAAGGTGAAAAACCATCTGCTCAGCCACATTTCCCTTGCCTTGTTTCATTTAAGGTTGTCATGGCATATGTCTTGTCTTCATGATACTCCTGCATGTTCCCACCTTTCCTTGATTCAAATGGTCGAACATCAAACCGACAAATAGGAAGCTGCAGCATCATAGGGCCTTAGCCGAATCATGTACTCTGTCTATAGTTTTGCTCAGTATTATTTAGAGAATTCTCCATGCAATAACCATAAATTTTCTTTCATATAAAGATTTTTTTTCCTTCTTAATTTTGCCAGAATGTTATTTCTTTCTGAGTTTGCGTCTTTCCACTTGGTGAATTAAAACTTATTTCTGTGAAAACCCGTATCTGCTGAAATTTCTCTCATCAGTGAGCCTTGCACTTATAATGTTTACAGATTGTTCAAATCGACAAGATGTACTGAAATATTATGAGAACTTATGAGTGCTTTGATTGCCTGTTATCTTGCAGCTCTAACTCGGGCTGCATTTTACCATTTATTGATTTTTTACTTTAAACCTTTTCTTTTGAATTTTTCCTGCACATGTATTTTTATGTGCTCTGGACTCTTCTCTTAAATTTGGAAAGTGAAAATCCTGACTCTTGGGGAAAATAATGCTAATTTACTTTGAGATCTGTTTTCAAAATCAAGTACCTAAAGACGCCCTGATACATTTATGTGATATATATTGTTGATCATCGCCTTTGGAATGCTTGCAGTAAAATTTTCATTCCTCATGTGATCACGAGAAAAATCTTTGCCCTCTAATGCTATCAAACTCTCTCACAGCTTATGAAGCCTCTTATTTCTGCTGCTTTGCTTTCTCTTGCCAAGGGAAGAAATCTGTGACCCTCTGCCTGCCCCAAAACGACAACGCTTTTGTCTTTTTTTTTAAAAAAAAACTTTTTGCCTGCTCGCAATCACTTACTAACCTCCCTAAAGAATACTGCATGGGCATCGAAACTCTTTTGCTAAAGACTTGCAACTTGAAAACAATTGATGTTACTTCCAGCATAAATTTGTAGAAACTGTGTTGAGCCATTTTTTTTCAGCACTCAGAACACATTGCAGAAAAGATTAGTACTTGTGTTTGTCTGATGCAAAACTATTTGCAATTTCTTTGGACTTGCAATAGTTTTAGTTGTGGCTTTTGTGTGCTAATAATGCTATACCGAAATCTTCATTAATCTTTGTTGGATGTGTGGTTCCTATAAATTACAAATATTATATAAGCATAATAATTTCAAAAAATTAATAATAAGAAAATTGCATAATTAAATGGAAAAGAAGGCGCATACTTAGATCAAGATATATAAAAATATTTTCTTAAGAAAGAAATTTGGCCTCTCATGCAAGTCTACGGTGAGATCGTTTTTAAGGTACAACGTACCCAACTTAGCCCAGCCCTCCTATCACATGGCTTTACCTAATCAACTCCTTCAATTGCCTAAGAAGGACTTAGGAAGGTAAAAATAGCAAAGAGTGAAAAATTGGGTGAAAAAGGAATGGAAGAGAGCATACTGGGCCCTCTCTCGTTGATGTGATGTGCCCAAGACTCAGGACTTGGAGCCTTTTTATAAGCTTCTGTCCAAGCAACTGACGAAGAGACCCGCCCTAACGAAAATCTCAATAGAGATCTTAATAGACTGGTAGCGTTGGCGCCTTGTAAAGGCCCGCCAGCACTTGTGCGTTAAGAGTAAAGCTTACATTATATGCGCAGGTCAGCCAAAAGATAGTGGATTTAAATTTTAAATTCAAATTCGAAATTAAAGCCAGCATGATGCTTACATTACAATTCAAAAGTCAAATATCTATTTACACTTGATCTGTAATGTTTACATTATAGTTTGAAATTAAATTTTAGTTTTTAAATTTAAATTCAAATCAGACGGGATGTATAGCAAAATATCATGTATGGTCGCAGGCAACTGCAAGCATGCCACAACTTGCCATGCCACATGCACTTGCATGGCATGGCTGGCCGAGCATGCATGTGCGTGATCATCAACCCACATTCTCTGAAGTCTAACTCGGGCTTGGAAGAACCAGAAATCAATAAATGCTTGCATACTTATATTTATTTATCTAATAAAAAATTATTAAGAATGGATTTCAAAAATTTGAATCATTTCAAAAAAAAATAATTTTAATGGAAATAATTAAAATTCCATTTAAAAAATTGAATCTTTTATAGTAGAAAATTAAAAATTTCAAAGAAGATCTAAATTTTTAAAATTAACAAAATTATAAAGAAGAGGATCTAGACAATTTATACTGTGCAATGGGTGAGATAGCCCATGGACTTAAACCTCACTTCATGTAGATTATATCTATTTGAAGGAACTATAGTAGATTTGGTCTTGGCTAGGTATTTTGACTCATACTTCTACATGTTATGCATATAGTACGGATCAATTGGGTCTTAATACAACTAGTGTATATCAAAGGCTTTACTTAGGATTAGCTTAAACCACTACTTGAGGCCTACACAATGGTTCTAACATAAGTGAGTCATCCAAAGATATTTATGATCTAATATCTTGCAAACATTCTACCTTGGACCAATTAAGAGTATAACTTAGTTTTTTAATTTTACTTTTTCAATGGTATGAGCACTTATCATAAAGATGGGAGGAGATATTCTATGAGATATATACTCAGTCACAGTCCCTCAATTAGCTTTGTTCCTATCATATTAAACTTTTTTAATGAAATCTCCAATCATAGAGGTTGGATATCTGCTGTTGAGGATCAAATAGTGAGCTTGAGTTGTATCCCCCTAGATTTTTGGACTCTGCTTCTAGATAAACCTAGCCATTAAGATTAATTTAAATTTTGAGTATATTTACTTAATCTCTTTACACTATAAACAATATCAGATATTGTCCTATTTGTTACATATAGGAGAGATCCAATGGTTTGAGAATACATATTCGATCAAAAAGTTCATCTAAATTCTTGTTAAGGTGGACATTAGGAATATCATAGAGAGTAGAAACTACTTTTTGATCAAAGTGACCAAATTTTTCAATCATCTTTTCAATAGAATGAGCAAGGAAAAGAGCTATCCTTTCAGAGGATTTGATGAGTTTCATCCTTAGAATTACATCAATTTCACCTAAATCCTTCATATCAAATTTGTTTGATAGAAGAGATTTGATCTCATATATGATTTTAAGAGATGTTCTAAGATTAGAATATCATTGACGTATGCAAAGGATTATACAATCATCATCAATAACTTTGAAATAGATATACTTATAAAATGAAACCAAAGGATGCGATAGTTTTATCAAACTTTTAATGCTATTGTTTAGGAAACTATTTTAGACTATATAGGGACTAAACAAGTTCACACATCTTGTTTTCTTGTCCCTTGACAACAAATCCTCCAGGTTGTTCTATGTAAATCTCTTTTTGTAGATTTCTATTTAAGAATGCAATCTTCACATTCATTTAGTGAATATTCAACTTATTGATGGAAGCAATGGCAAGAAGGGTTCTAAGTGTTGTAATTCTATTTGTAAGAGAATAGATATCAAAGAAGTTTAGGCCTTTATTTTGGTTATAACCCTTAGCCATATATTAGTCTAGCCATATTTTTCTATGGATCCATTAGGCCTAAGTTTTTCCCCAAGTACCCATTTATAGTTTAATAGTTTACTTCCTTAGGTAGGTTAGTTAGGATTTAAGTTTGGTTTTGAATTTTTGAGTTGAGCTTAGAGTTGATGGTTTTCTTCCAAAAGATAGTGTCTAGTGAAGTCATCGCATCTACATAGGTGGAAGCTTCACCCTCAACAATAAAAGAGAAGAATCCTTCACCAAAGTCTTTTTCTTTCCTTGTCCTTGTGCCTCTTCTAAGTTGAGAAGGCCCATTATTAGGTTTATACCTTTTCTTCTTTTTTGATTCATAAGGAATCTAATCCAATAGGGCTAAGAGTAGAGGATGCTTCAAATGAAATTTGATTTAGGACTAGGTTTCTAAAGCAAAGATATTTTCAAAATAAGTAGCATCTCTAGCCTTAATAAGAGTATTTTTAGAGATGTTACTTAACTCTGAATTTATCACTAAAAATCTGTTGGTGTTACTATCTAAGGAATATCTTACAAAGATTGCATCTACAGTTTTTGATCCTATTTTGTTTCTCTTAGTTTCAGATATATCTACCTTAGCTAGGCATCCACACACTTTGAGATATTCTAATCTTTGAGTTCTACCTTTCCAAGGTTCAAAAAGGATTTTACTAATATCATTAAAAGGTATCCTATTTAGGATATAGTAGACTGTTAATAGGGCTTCCCCTCACAAATTCTTCAATGCTTCTAAACAAATTAACATTGAGTTGATCATGTCCACTAGGGTTTAGTTGTTCCACTGCATCATTGGATTGAGAAGAATAGGGAGGAGTAACCTGATGAATAATTCCATATTCTTGGTAGAATAGAGTCATCTTATTTGAGGCAATTTTTTTAGCTCATTCAAGTCTTTGAAGAGTTTTCAATTTGGACTTTAATTTCAACTTTAAAGATTTTGATTCTACTTAGAACTTCATCCTTGGATTTGATCAAATATGTGTAACAATACCCGTAGAAGTCATTTATGAATATTGCAAAATAATGATGACCTCCTCGAGTCGATGATTTGGTGGGAATCATGCACATGAATATGAGCAAGATTAAGTAGATTTGAGCTTCTATCAATTGATTTAAAAGGTTTCTGGGTACTTTTGGCTTGAACACAGGTTTTACATTGGAACATTTTATTAAGATGCACTTTAGAGATCAAAGTTCACATCATAAAGCCTACTATGCTAAATATTGGAAGATTCAAGGTTAAGAACAATAGAGGGATCTTTGTTAGAATTTTTGAGAATTATACTTAATTTGAATAAGCCTTCAGATATAAATGAAGGTCCAACACAAATATGTAGATTAGCTCCAAAATCAAGCCACCAATTATAAGATGAGTGAAAGCGGTTTACAAAGGGTTTTAGAGCATTCGACCTCAAAGAAGGTCCAACAACATTTTTGACCATGCTAACTTGAGATTTGGATGGCAGTCCTTCACCACATGATTGGTCCACCCACATACGAATTAGAAGGTTTCCTTCTTCTTTGGCTTCTAGTTTGGTTGGAACTGGCTAGGTTGCTTCTATTTTTTATGAGATTTAGAGGAAACGATACGATTCGATTGATTTAGGAAGTTCTTTTTGAATTTCTTCCCTCGAGATTTGAATCATGCCTGATTGGATTCAATTAGGTTGATTTGAGTTTAGATTGATCTAGAAATACTGTAGCTAAAATCAAACATAAATTAGTGAGCCGGTATGTCACCTAGCTTAGCCATCTTTTAAAGAATAAACCATTAAACTTTTCAGGTTTAATGGCACTATGATCATCAAAAGAAGCTCTTTACAGAGTTTTGGTTGTTTAATTGGTTTTGCATATACAAGTTTTCAGGGGTTTAGTCTTATATGTACAAGTGTTTGATTAGTGGCACTACAGAAAAATGGGCCTTTCCCGATGCATTTTTTCCAACGCTAGAAAGAAGCACCGGGAAAAAAGGAAACCACGCCAAAATGTGTCGACGCTTCATTTAAGCGTTGGTAATTCTCAGGAATAGACGATGCTTATTAGCGTCGTCATACTCTGAGGACTCAGACGACGCTTATAAGCATCGTTATAAATCAAATTCACAACAAAACCACAGCGGCCGCTCTCCTCCTCCTCATTTTGCATCCCGATCAAGCCCTAGCTCATCTCCTCCTCTTCGACGATGAGCGACCGACGTCCCTTGTCCTCTCTGGCGCCGAGCGACGTCCGATGCCAAGCTCCTCTCCTCCTCCCTCCTCTTCGGCGCCGAGCGACCGTCCGCATCCTCCTCTCCTCCTCCCTCCTCGCCGACGACGAGTGACCGACCCTTGTCCTCTTCGGCGCTGAGCGATGTCCGATGCCAAGCTCCTCTCCTGCTCCCTCCTCTCCGGCGCCGAGCGACCGTCCGCATCCTCCTCTCCTCCTCCCTCCTCTGCGGCGCCGACCGGCCGACCCCATCTCCCTCCGCCTGAGAAAGAGGTAAATTCTTCTTTCATGCAAAAGATACAAACCTTATCCTAGGCCGAGATGTGATAGATTTTAAGCCATTTCTTCGATGAAACAGCATGATTAAACTTGAAGCTAATATACAGCATGATTAAACTTGTACCATGGACTGCTGGAATCCATCAATGCAATTTAGGATCATAATATCACAAATACCTTCTCTTGTAAACCTAGGATCATCCAAAGATGCCGATCTTAAATGTAATCATCAAACTGAGATGTGGGAGAGAGAAGTCTGCTGTGGTGATGAATGACTGCTCATAAGAATTAGTAACCGGGACAAATGCCTCCCCAACATTTGGAGTTCTCTGAAGTGGTCAAATGGAATTGGACAAGAAATAAACTCTCGGGCAAATGCAAGGGAGCTGTAAAACAGAGGCATTAGTAGCTGAAAGTCTGCATGTCAGAATAACTCTACTTTCTAATATGGCAAAATGAGACTGTTTTCATCTTGATCCACTAATGGACTAATTTCCCATCCATATTTCTGTAACTTGGGAAAAACCTACAAGATGTGTATCTAATGTAGATGTGTTTGTGCAAAATAAAAACTTTAGACCTGCCCAATTGTCTGAGACATGAATAGTCAGTAGATGATCAGTAGACTCAGGCATGCTCGGAGATCACCCTAAAAAAATGAATATTTTGGAAGTATAGTGGCATACTACACGAAGACACTAAGCTATTGAATAAATTGCCTTCATATAAAGGAGTGCCCCAAAGGCCTAAAATGGTGCATTAAGGGGAGATATGATGGTGAGATTTGGTAGCTGTGCAAAGCGATTAGAAGGGTTTTGGAAGCCTTCAATTTCTAAGGTTTAAAAGGAGGAACCATGCTAATCTCTTTCTATCCATTTTCTGAAAGTGATACTTTTCTATTTCTCTTTGTTTTTTTTAAAAAAAAATAGAGAGGAACTATTTTTTGAAACTCTTTGAAACTATTTTTAACTATTCTATCATATAGCATGTATCAAGATAACTAGCTTACCAATATACTTTTTGTTGTAGATGGATGATAATGGGAGGGAGCCTAGTAAGGTAAAGTTTTATAAGATGACTCACACCCACCGAGATGGCAGTTTTATTCGGAAGAGTCAAGAGATATAGTTGTATGTATTCATCTTTGAATCTTTCAACGATATTATTATTAGTTCTATTATAGCCATACATTAATATGATTTTTTCTTTTGAGAGATATAGGATAGGGCAACAACTCTTATTTTAGAGCGTGTCGGGGAGTCATCATCATCCGACGCGATCAGTCATGTCGAAGCTCAGGTGCTCACCAAATTATTGGGCCCAGAGCATTATGGTCGAGTGAGGGGTTATGGCGTTGGAGTTACCCCCACTCAGTTGTCTGTAGTGGGCATGTATACAAGAAATGCTGGAGAAGGTAGTAGCAATGCAGAAGTTAGTAGACTTCGGACAACAATTGAAGATATGAAGGATCGCCATCAGGCAGAGTTGGCGGAGCTGAAGCAGAACCAACAAACTTTGCGGTCTCAGCTTGAACATTTTTCATCTATGTTACAATGATTTCTCTTTCCTCAGGTAAATAACTATATGTTTTTGATGACTTTACATAATTATCACTTATTTTCATGAGTTAATGATTTTCATATTCTAACTTCTAAAGTTTTTCTTTTTTTTTTTGTAGATTCTTGATACTTCAACAGCTTGTAGAGATGATGATGGTGCTAAATCTGGTCCCTGATATTTTTTAGACTATTATCTAAGGAGTTTTATATGTATCTTTCTTACATCTTTCAAAATACATTGTAATTCTAAACTTATTATGTAAATTTCATCATATATGATAATATGAATATTTTGAATGATCTGAATGTTTGTCTTGATGTAAATGTAATGCAGGTTCATATTGCTATAATATGTTTCTTAATATGCATTGTTTTTTCTAATTTGTTTTTTTTAAAAATAATCCACTCTCGATGCTTTAAAGCGTCGTTAAAAAACTCCTTTGGCACGGGCTGGCATGCTTTTGCCAACACTTATAAAGCGTCGGTAAAAAGATTTATTTTAGGCGATGCTTACAAAGCGTCGGTAAAAACCTTTCTCCGATGCATATAAGCATAGTTTATGCCAACGCGTTGTTGCGTCGGTAAAACCATCGGTAAAGCCATAGTTTTTTCGATGCTTTCTCTTAGTGTCGGCAAAAACTTTTCCTACTCAAGTATCGCCGACGCTTTTGCGACGCTTTCTTTAGCGTCGGCTGGATTTTTACCGAAGCTAATAAGCATCGGTAAAGGCTATAAAAAATACCGGGAAAAACTATTTTTTTTGTAGTGTGGCCTCCAATAATACTACTCTAGGTTTTTGAAATTCAAAGTTTAAATAGAGTGAGTGCACTAATAAAGAGCAGATAACAACAATAATATAAAGTAAATATGAACTAAGGATGAGACCAATTATTGTAGCAATTATAGGCTTCAAATTTGAATGTAATATTTAAAACATAATATATTTTATTTGTGGGGTTTTTTCCAAATTTTGAATTCAAGTTGAAAGTGCTTTTCAAATTTTGAATTAAATATGAAAATTAAGGAGAGTTCAGTATTTTTTTCGAAAACAATTTTCCATGTTTCTAACTTCTACATGGTTATCAGTGCAGTAAAAATAATTTATTTTAGATTTGATGTTACTGTTTTAGATTTTTTTAAACTATTTTCAAAGCAATAAAAAATGATTTTTATTTTAAGATAATTTAATAACTTCTGCATTATTTTCCTACTATATCCCGGAGTGTCCTAAAGAAACTTGTTTTTTGATCGATTTGCCAAAGAAGTTACAGAACAAGTCTAATGACAAAGAGTAGATAGGTGTACGTGTGTCCTACCAACATTAGCATAGCTAAAAAGAATATGATTGAAGAAAGGATACAAGAGTAGCATGAATGCAGGTGCTTTACCTTCAAGGACTTTTACTACCATCTCATTGATGTTCGAAGAAAATAAACTTGGATAGGGATAAGAGTTTAGCCTAGGATAAGGGAGGAGAAATCTATGCTAATACTACTCATAAAGTAGAGTTCTACTAGTAAATAAAGTATAGGGTAAAGTAAAGTTAGAGCAAAGATAAGTAAAGATAAAATAAAATTGATTAGTATGCCGAAGGTCGAAAGATTTCTTATAGAATACAATTTTACTTATTTATACACAATACATTAATTTTAAAATAATTGTTGATCCCTGCCCACCTCATCATGATCCTCAGTGATTTTGGAGGTTTTCTCCCACGGTCTCATATGTAATATAATCATGAGCTAGATCACAATCCAACATCCTTTGGCCTGTGACTCGCACCTGTGCATTGTAGTTGATCATAGCCAGATCCCGATCCTTGGCCAATTTATCAATATTATAGTCGGATTTTGCCTCTTCAGCCTATGTCTCCATACTTTGTGGGATTTATCATTGTTGAATCCTATTAAATTCAGCACGGTTCATATGATATTCATCTGCTTTGACTCCATCTAACTTTATCCACTGGCATTTGCTCATGGCTGTAAGCTAAGTTATTGAGATGAGGTGTAAACATGCACAAAGTAGAGAAAGGAAAAGAAAAAAAAATAAAAAAAAAAGGGAGGCTGCTATTGTAATGGGAGGCTAATCCCTTTGGTTAAGGGTGATGGGAGAACCCTTGACTAATTACTCTCTTGAAGTAAACTCTGAACCTTGGTTTTAATTGAGTACATCTTTTCATATGTTCTGATTCTCTCTTATTTATTTTTTTAGATAGATTCATCATGTTTTATATTTATTGATGCATGGATTGCTCTGATATTTGATTTGTCGTAGACATAATTGACACGATGAATGCTTAAACATTGAGTTCATGTATTCAAACGATATATTTCATGATTAGAACTATTTTATTTATTTGATCCTTGATCGAGAATCGCCGACTTTATTTGTTGAAAGTAATATTATCAAGGGGGATTCCGGATCCCTAACCATCTCTATCTTATTGAACTTTGTTTATTCACCTATTATTCTCTGCTTAAAAATGCTTTCTTTTTTTATAACGAATCCTTATTTTGACCCCTATCGAATCACGCCAAAATATGGTTATCCAATAAAAAAAGGCTTCGCGGGCGTTATGAAATATCTAGGTCGTTAGGCGGTTATACCTGCATGCCATAGCTTATGAGTCGACGGTTGTTCTGGGTACATTTTAATAGGTATATAAAAAGGTTCATGTTGTGGGTTTGGAGGAATGGGAAAAAATAAACCTCGTTTTTCTCATCGGAAAAAAAAAGAGTGGAAATCCTTACTCTAGGTATCTATGTATGAAATGTCAATTCTCAAATGAAGCATTCTTCATCGAAATGTGAACTTCTTCTTTCCGGTTATCGGTGAAGTAGGTCCAATGCCTACTTTTTGGCAGGGTTGCATTCGAATATGAAATTTCCTCCCAGACCTAGTAAACTAACTAGCCCATGAAATGGAATAACCCCGTGGATCGAATGAAATAAATTTATTATAGTATATTTATTATAATAAATTTATTATAGTATATTTATTGTACGACCAACCAATTACTTGAAATGAAATGAAAGATTCGAACAAAAAAAACTTTTAAATACAGAAATTTATGGGTTCAATGTGAAAATTTTTATGGAAAAAATTATCAAAAATTTTTTAGGTAAAAAATCAAATAAAAAAAAATTCGATTTTAAATATTTCTATTTATTTACGGCGACGAAGAATAAAACTATCACTATATTTTTTGTTCTATGGAAGCGGGCGGGCTGCTTTTTAGAAGTTCGGCCCGGTTTTCTATTTTTGACGAAAATCAGGATCCGAAGCGGTGGCTGCTACAAGAATGGAATATTCCAAAGCATTCGCTTCTGGAAGAATTTGAACTAATTGTGCAACAGTCGAGCGTTTTACCCGAGGCTTTCCCAGGGCGGCTGGGCTAGGGTGGGCCTCTTTCTCTTCCTTAGTATGCCCCCTCGGCCCTTTCCTTCTGCCAAAAGTATTGGAAGCTTGAATGGAAAATTTAAATATTTTATTGAGATATTTTGCATAGATTTTAATTTTGAATTTTATCATTGAAATCTAATCTTATTTTTCTACATAGATTTTAGAGAAACAATCATTTGGATTTTATCTGAAAAATCTGATCAAAATTTTCCTCACAATTTTCGGAGCAGCAAGGAATACAAATTTATTTAGAAATCTGAACTAATTTTTCCGTACATGTTTCAATGCAACGAGTAATAGGATTTAATATTAGGATTTAAACTAGTTTCTGGACATATTTTAAAGCAGCAAGTGAAGGGATTTAGTTTTTGCAGAGTTATTAAAGCAGAAAATAATAGAACTTTATTTGATAGATTAGTTTTCTGCACATATTTTGAAGTTACAAATAATAAAATTTTATTTGAAAAACTAGTTTTCTGCACAGAGTTTAAAGAAACAAAATTTTCTTTTGAAAAATAGTTTCATAAAAGTTGTACAACTTTTTATAAAATAAAATAATTATATTTAATACTACACAATCAAAATAAGATCTACTATGTTGTTCTAGTATGCAAATACGGGTAAAGCATGCTAGCTATGTGTGCACGTAGGCATACCACAGTCTATCATGATAAGCGCATGGGACAACTAGCCAAGCCGAGCGAGCGCACATTTGCATATGTGGTCATCAACTGATTTTTTTTAAAATCGAATTTGAGCTTGGAAGAACCAAACATCGATAAATGCAAGCATACTTGCATTCATTTATTCAATATTATACTATTAAGATAGGACTTTCAAATTTAAATCATTTCAAAGAGAAAATAGTTATAATGGACATAATTAAAATTTTATTTAAAATTTTGATTTTGTTATAATAGAAAATTAAAGATTAGCAATGATTTTTTTGATTAATTAAATTATTATTGTTAGCCATTACAACCAGAAATCGTTATGATAGATAAGTGCCAAAATAGCAATATAATGGATATTTTTAACTTTAAATAATATTACTTCTTCAATTTGATGACATTATTATTATGATGGGGACATCAGAGCCCTTCATCCAGATGATCCTGAGCCCCCGGATTGAGTCAGACTCGTTTATTTGCATATTTATTTTATTTATTTTATTTCTGGGTTCATTTGCATTTTAGGGCTTATTTGTGTTATTTGTGAGCTTATTAGGAGTTATTTTTTTGTAAGGTGGTTTTATGTTAATTGTGTTTATTTGGCCCTATATATAGGGGACTATTTTCATGATTAGGGTTTTAATGAAGAATTAAGAATTTCTTTCCCCCACGTTTTCCTCTCCTTTCTTCCTCCTCCCTTCTCCTTCTTCTCTTCTTCTTCCTCCTTCTCTTCTCCTTCTTCATTTCCTCTTTCATCTCACAAAAGTACATCATCACCACCGCAGTCATCCTTCCCGAATCTGGTTCGGCATCAACTTGGTATCAGAGCAAGGCTGGTTTTGCCCATGTTGCCAAAGCCCGATCCATTTATTGGAGCAACAGAACATCTTGCCCTGTCAGACTTCCTGCCATACGAGAAAGGTTCCGATCCTTTCTCTGCGGCTACTCTGCCCCTTCCACCCATCACCGCGCCCGAGGCCACCACCACCCCGCATCGCACCGCCTCCCGGCCGTCCAACTCTGCCGACGAGCACCCCACCGAGCCGCCCACGTCTGCCACCGGCCGCCTGCGCTGGGTCCGCAGAGGAGACTGCCGCCGTGGAAACAACCTGTGGTCAGCCATCGTCTGTCGCCAAAAGTCCACAGCCGCCACCAGCCGGAGCTCGTGACCTGCCGCTGCCTGTGATCGCCGACCCGCCCCACGACCGCCGCCACAGAGATCGGCGTATCCTCCCGAACCCATCGGGAGGTTGAAGAAAGGATAAACGGGTAAGGCCTAAACCTGTTAACCCACGATTCGGTAGCCCGGATTTGCCACAAAAAAAAAGCAGTGCACGTGAGTTGCACGTGCGGGTCGTATGGGTATCGGGTCGGGTCAAACCCGATAACCCGAATCGTAACGGATCCGAGTTAAAAAAAAGGCAAAAAGAAAAAACTTGACCTGTCGTCTTCCTCCTCCGCGGCCGTCCGCAACGCCGTGCCGCCGTTCGGGAATGCTGTCCTTCCGTCGCCGAGCGCTGTCGCCTCCGATCTCCTCCTCCATCGGCCGCCACCCTTAAGTCCCGCCGTCGTCGTCCTCGTCTCGCCTCCCTTCGGCCGCCACCTCTTCCGACGCCGACGAAGCTCCTTCAGGCCGTCGCCGACCACCGCTGCATCATCGGAGATGCCTGCGTCCGCGTCCCGGCGCTGCCGACCCGCCTCCGCCGGATCCCATCTCCCCTGCCAAAGTGCATCTCTCCAGGATTTCAGTCGAAACCCTTTCACTGCCCCCTTCCATCCGCCATCGGCCTCACAGCCCCATCAGCCGAGCCGGGCCCTCAGGGGCCAAAGAACGCGACTCATTCCCGCGCCCAGTCCACAGGCCGCGCCCACGCCCACACTCGATCCAAGGCCCACTGCATCACCTGCGGCCCAACCGACTATAGGGCCCGCCCACTGCTTCAAAGGCCAATTCACAAGCCTCCTTCATTTACAGGCCTGCCAGCCACACCACACAGCACACCCCATAGTTGGCAGGTCCTTCAGGCCCACAAGCTGCTTCGACCAGCTAATTCGTGCCTTCGACAAGCCAATTAAAGCCAATTGAAGGATCCATCAGCTACAACCCACTCCTGATCATCGCCCACAAGCAAAGAACACTGGTCGCCTACTTCACGACAGGTAATAAGGTTTCTAGTTTTCTTGGGCTTGTTCATTTAATTATGTTCTAGTTCTCTTGGATGATAGCCACATTTTGAAACTTATATTGATGTCAAAATTCAGAACATTAAACCTTTCATTTCCGAACCCGTCCTATTACCCATTAAATCTTGATATTAAATTAGCACACTTTTGTAACAGGACGTTTCTCAACATTCTTCGATCAGGTTGATTTAGGATCAAAACAACTGGACTACTTGATTGCAATCTAATTTCTTAAATTGAATAATCTTAATCCTTAATTCTGAATAACCGAAGTAAAAATCAGCAATATTTAAACTTTAAGTTATTCTTGTGAAGACTTGTTGATCTCTGAAATCATAATAGATTGCATTAGTAGGTTGTCCTGCATCAAATCTGGTCCTGTATCATACTTATAAAGGTTCATTAGTGACACTGCATTTCACATCATCACCCAGTGTCATCATTGCAAGCCAACCTGTAGTGATATGGAGCACTATCTTAATCAACCTAAAACCTCTGTAGCTACCATGAATTCCAACATTTTGAGATCTCTCCTAGAACAGATCGTTGCCATGCGGGCTGGATACAAGGAATTCACACAAGAGATCCGTGAGCTCATGCAAAATTCTAGGATCCCTACACCACCAACCCCTATTGCAGCCCAACCTAAAATTGGTTTGGTTGCACCACCTGTAATCCTTCCCCATTTTCTTGGGCACCAAACCCAATACTTAAGGTGTCAATAATTCGACCACATAGCATCCCAATGTTCCATTAGGACCTACTTGATTACTGAACCAGAAGTTAGGAGCCAAGAGGTCGAATATGTCGAAGAAGTCTATGAACCAAATATAGAAGACTATGAAGAAGACTTTGAAGACGAACCTATAGAATTAGATTTTGTCCAAAATGATTCCCAAAGGAAGACTATTGATCCAAGTACAACCAAGCCACTTCACATCACTACTGTGGAAGAGGTAGTGACAGATATTGAGAGCCAGTCACCTGAATTGGCACTTGTAGCTAAAGATACTCATGTGGAGTCCAATCTTGAACATTCCCCTATAGTAGTTTTCCTTCTAGAGGAGTTTAATGACATAATCTCTGATGATCTTCTGGATGCACTTTCTCCGATGCGTGATATCCAACACGCAATTGATCTAGTTCCTGGAGTATTTCTGCCCAACCTTCCACACCATAGGCTCAGCCCAAATGCATATACTAGGACTTGGGATTTAATATTATCGACAGTTGAGTTTGCATGTAATAGTTTGGTTAACAAGTCCATAGGTATGAGTCCATTCGAAGTGGTGCATGATTACAAACCTAGGCAACCTATAGACCTATTTTTCATGTCTCATCAGTATAGAGTCTTTGAGTCTGCACAATCAATTGCATCACATCCACATTCATTGCATCAAGAAGTCAGCAAATGTACTCACTTTAATAACTTAAAATATAAATCCCTTGCTGATTTACACAGACGTTATAAAGAGTTAAGTGAAAAAGATTACGTCATAATAAGAATTAGGCTTGAACGATTTTCTTCAGATACGTTTAAAAAATTGCAAATTTGTAGTGCAGAACCGTTCAAAATCTTAAAGAAAATCAGTTCGAATGCATATGTTGTGGATCTTCCTGATGACTATGTGATTAGTGCGACATTTAATATTGAAGATTTAGTCCCATACAAAAAGACAATATTCATGCCTTCTAACCCCTTTATTGATATACCTACCCATGTTGGACACCCTGATCTATTACCTGCTGTTGAGCCACCACCTCCCAAATTTCATGCACGCAGAGAATAAATAGAACATATATTGGATGAGCAGGTTATTTCAACCAGGAACGGTGGTTACCAACGTTACCTTATTCGGTGGAAAGGTTGACCAAAGTCTGATGTGACGTGTATTTCCAGAGCACAGTTGCAGCGCCTTGACCCCGATCTTCTGGAGCAGTACGACAGCCGGTCAGACCTGTACTCGACGGGGTCGAGTTTTTCTTACCCGGGAGGAGTTGATGGGGATATCAGAACCCTTCATCCAGATGATCCTGAGCCTCCGGATTGAATCAGACCCGTTTATTTGCATATTTATTTTATTTATTTTATTTCTGGGTTCATTTGCATTTTAGGACTTATTTGTGTTATTTGTGGGCTTATTAGGAGTTATTTTTGTGTAAGAGGGTTTTATGTTAACTGTATTTATTTGGCCCTATATATAGGGGACTATTTTTATGATTAGGATTTTAATGAAGAATTAAGAATTTCTTTTCCCCATATTTTTCTCTCCTTTCTTCCTCCTCCCTTCTCCTTCTTCTCTCCTTCTTCCTCCTCTTCTCCTTCTTCATTTTCTCTTTCATCTCACAAAAGTACATCATCACTACCGCAGTCATCCTTTCCGGATCTGGTTCGGCATCATATTATCTAGAGAATATAAACAATTAACTATCCGTATGTGTTTTCCAATTGTAATCCAAGTTTACTTCCTCCCCTATATTTAATTGCTCAAGAATAATTGTAGGATAAATGTTCAACCAAAAAATTAATTTACTATATTGGATGCGGAAATCATTTCATTAAATTTAATTATATATATATATATATATATATATATATATATATATATATATATATATATATATATATATATATATATATATATATATATATATATATTCACCTATTTTAATTGATGCAATCTGCTTGCCATCCAACTAGTTCCATAAAGTTGAGTGACTAGTCTTTCCCCTCTTTACTGAAAAAAGTGATAAGAAAAAGGAAGGGCTCCTATTTCTGAGTGACTAAATTCTAAACAAAATAGAAGATTGGAAATATCCATCACTCTCTCTCTCTCTCTCTCTCTCTCTCTCTCCTATTGAGAAAATCACATGCATCATGCATGAAATAATTTATTAAAAATGATTTATGTCTTATTAGAATTACAGTTTAAACTTCATTTCAGAAACTTATGCTAGTTAATTAGTTTAAATATACTTAGAAGTAATGAGTAAAGACAAATATGTACTAAAACTAGCGGTTTAGGCCCAATATAATCATGCCATATGGTTTGAGGGGTTTGGTCTTTGGTTTAATATCTAAGTTAGTGTAATTCATTTTAGGATTGTTTTATAAAATACCAATCTCCTAATTAAGCCATGTAAAGTACTAGTATGAAGAAAGAATTCAATACCAAGGTTGAATATCTTAATTTTTTTTTCATATGCTAAATTTTTTTTTCCTGAAACAGGCGTATCATGCAATGCGGATACGAATACACCCAGTAGAATCGGCAAACAAAAGGTCCCGGATTACACCAGACATCTCGTCCTCTCAAACCCATAGAATACCTCCTGAGTGGTGCGCTACAAATGCCGCCACTCAGTCCGTGGCCCCATTAGCCTCACGATATACATGCATAGCTTGAAATGTGACAGCCTCCCTCACCATCAACCAAATATCATGGAGCAAGGGATGAACTCCTCCATCATTGTATGGGCTCCTCCGGACCCAGCTGATCGCCATGGCCGAATCTCCCTTTAAGAGGATGGAAGTCGCCTGCAGTACATGTCACGCATAACGCAATCTCATCTAAGCCGTCCGTAACTCTGCGTCTGGATCCGAGGTATCGAAGAGTTGACACCCCCCGCTGCCATCACACTCGAAGTCGGGCCCCTCATGACAAAACCAACCCCTTATGCTAAACTTTTTCAGTGATATTGATTTTACACGCAATGCCAAAAAGGTAATATTTGATTATAGAAAAAAATTTAAAGGGATAAGTTAGATCAGAGTGGGATTTCTTGGTTGGAAACTCCTTAATTCATTCCCAAATCATTTATAATCAGGATGAGAAGGATAGATCCATCCCCTTAAGTTTTTACATCCAACCAATTGACTTGATTAAGCATTATTTTTTGGATGTAAATTTCGAAAAAATGAGAAGTGAAAACTAAATAAGCCATGAAGGGAGTTTAGAGATGGGCAATCCAAATAAAGTGAAAAACTGAGTTTAAAAATTTAAAGTGGATAAGAACTTTTTGTTGGTTTTATTGACAACGAATTACATGACCATTCTAATCATCCATGCTGGGCCTTGACTAACTCGAGTCATGACTCATGTCACAACTAGTATTTTAAAGGATGAGAGCTATGTTTGAGAATTTGTCCCAAACTTGAGCTCACTGATGATTGGATTGGTTGAAACAGTCAAATTTGGACTCTGACCTAGATCTAACAGTTGAAAATTTTGTTGGACTTCTGCATCGGGAGAACAATAGCTATACACTTGCTGATTTCTAGGGAGTTCTAAGGGAGAACTGAGAAATCGAGAGGAGGAATAGAGGGGTAAATTTTCAATTTTTTTGTTTGCAAAACCAGAAAATGCATGTATGTTCTTGCAAATAGTAAAATGGGTTGGTTATTTTTGCAAAATCTTCTTTTGAATAGAGATGGCAATAGGTTGGGTTAAGTCGTATTGGAGTTGGATTGGGTAAATCTGAGTTGGGTTAAAAATTTCTCAATGCATTCCTTATAATCAGGTTGAGAACATCCTCCAGATTTTTTACATCCAATTACTTGATCTGATTAAGCTTTATACAAGAATGAAACCCGCTGGATAGGCAGGGAGATAATGGAATGGAAAAGATAAATTGTTTAATAGAATAATGAAATGTTTGTAGTAGAACAAATAAATGTTTGCTTATGTCAATATATCTGATCATTTTTTATCTGATATAGAAGATTCCTATTTCTTCTCTTTTGAAGTTGAGCTGTTGGTTTTATTTTGGTTAGAGCTTGAAGCAAGTACATCATGTGATTATTTCAACCAACAAAAAAATAGAGAGAAAAATATCAATAATATTTATATGCTTTAAAGGATTAAGTCGAGAAATATTATAGTTGTAACCTTTTGTTAGGTTGATCATACTAAATAATAAGTCATCGACTTTCAATGGGCCGGATCAATTTGAAATATGCCACATACAACTCATTTAGACCTTGTGGATGAAGAGAGGTTGTTCATTAAGTATATTAAAATGAAGATGTAGTGCTCCAGCTATGTTAAGAAATTCTTCTAGCTTTATTAGTTTGCCCTCCTATCATACAGGCATGAAGCACTATATAATATTATCCATTATTAGGAAACACTACTTAATTAAGAGATATCATGGTTATACTACCTCTTGAGTATAGATCGTACAGTTCCTTCACAAATTCACCCATGAGGATTTTAGCACTTTTATCAAAAAGGTTAAAGCAAGTACTCTCTAGTATGATCACATATTTTAATACGTACAAGTGTTCAGCATTTTTACCAAAGCTAGTGTTCAAGTATGGCCAACTGCATGTTGCAGTTTCAAGAGCAACACCAAGAATAAGAATATTGAAATTTGTTTAGTTTGGACGTCCGATTAATTAACTCCTCTTATATTAGAGTGATTCCATATCTTCAAACTTTGGATTTAATACATAACAAATTGTTGTTGGAGCACGGAGGGTCATGTTGTTAACCTTTATTCTCCTTGTTTTAACAGTTCAAATCACATTCAATGTAAATAAAATTTAGTAGTCAAGGACATGGAGAGTGTGGATAGATGGTATACATCATGTACAATAATCGATTATGAGTAGTTTAAATAACATATTTTAATTTTGTATATCACATAATTCCTGCGGAAACACAACAACTTGCCTTAAGTTCACAAAAACACCTAGCCCTTGCTCCTCGCCATAGCAACCTAGTTTTCAGGCTTCAGACGCTTGTCGTTCCAATCTAATTTATACTAACAATACTTCAACTATTCCCATTATAACAATAAATGAATAATTGGAGGAACACTCATCTCTTAAAATCCCCATTAATAATGAAAATAAGGTGATACTAACCCTCCAGTGGCTCCCAAAAGAGCAGTGTCCGACCCTTTGGCAATAGTAAATGTTTCCTCAGGCAGTAAGATCCCAATCTCATTGATCGCCATGACACCAATTGGCATTTAAATATGGGAAGAAATAGAGACTAGGGTTTTTCTCGCATGATTTAGATAACATTTGGAAAACATAAATATGTTTTTTGCATGATTTTTACATGTTATTTTTTTTTTCAAATTCAGATAACATTTAAAAAATAGAAATGGTTTTTTGCATGGTTTTCTTTTTTTTTTTATGAAATCCAAAGTGATCGGCTTTCCATTCATAATTTTTTACAAATATTTTTTTGCCTACTGTTTATAGTTTAGATTTAGATAAATTTTAATTAACTTAACAGAAATAAGAATACACTTTTTCCTTTTTCAGTTTTCCTGAATTTTTTTTAGAGGAACTTCTATGATTTTTCTTTTAATTTTTTGAGATTTCAAAAGGAGGTAGAGTTTTCTCTCAACTATTTATTTAATAGGTATATAGATTTTTAGATACAAAATTTTAAAAATCAAAACTAAAAGAAAAAGGACATAAAGTGGAGCTCTAGAATTGGGCAATCTTAACAAAATGAGAGTTGAAGAAATTAATACTAAGGATAGGAAGAATTTTTCAAACTTGTGGAATGCTTCTCCCCCAATTAGGGAAGATTTGTGCTTCCAAAATTCTAAATTATAAGGATAAAGGAACCTTCTTTTTGGTGGAATCTATTATCTCAAAATTAGAGAAATTGCCAGAAGGATCAGGAGAGATGGTTACAACTAGGAATCATAGGCTATCCAAATGAATAGAAAAGATAGGCATCCAAATAGGATGTGAAGTGTATAAGAAAACATGACCAATTATAAATATATTTTACTCCACATTTTATATTCTCAACCATGAACTACAAAGCTATTCTTATCATCTAAGCTAAGCCTTAAGTAATTCATCACTAAAGGTGCAATTACTAATATTTTAGAGGCTGAGAGCCAAAGGTTGCAATGGCTCAAGTCAACTTGGATTGTATTTGGGTTAGCATGAGTCTGGCACAAAAAATTCTTAATCCATTCTTAAATTTTTTATGATTGAGTTACACAGAATTGAGCTAATTATATCCATGAGTTGGTTAGTTCCTGACCAAGTTATCCAAGATGACCCATTGGGTCTGGGAGACAAACTTAAAATCCCCACGAGGTGTCTTAATGTTACTATGGAATGACACCTTGCTGTCCTACCACCATCTTGGTCTAGTGTCTCTGGAGCTACTCTGTGTCTCTCTCCCCATCTTCATTTCTTTACTTTTTCTTTATTTTTTTGTTTTCTTTATCTTCTTTTCTTTTTCTTTTTCTTCCTTCCTTCCTTCGTTTCTTGTTTTTTTTCTTCCTTTTCCTCTTTCCTTCTTTCCTTCATTTCTTTTTTTTTATTTTCTTTATCTTCTTTTCTTTTTCTTTTCTTCCTTCCTTCCTTCGTTTCTTGTTTTTTTTCTTCCTTTTCCTCTTTCCTTCTTTCCTTCATTTCTTTCTTTTTCTTCTCATTTCCTTTTTTTTAATTTCCTTTCTCCCCTTCTCTCTTTCTTTCCTTTTCTTCTCCCTTCTTTTATTTTTATTTTTTTCTTCTTTCCTTCCTTCCTTTCTTTTTTTTTTTTCTCTTTTTCTTTCCTTCCTTACCTTCCTCTTTCTTCTTCTTTTCTCTTCTTTCCTTGCATGAATGGGTTTCAAACTCATGCCTCAGTTCTTATTTTCTCATGAAAATGAGATGGAATGGCTAGGATGCCCCCCTCTCAATGAAATTTAAATCCATGTATAAAGTCACCCATTTATAATTGGATAATCTTGAGTTGACTAGAAATGGACCCAACTTTTAAAAACTCTATCAAATTCCATTTACGGAGAGCAAGATCATGTAGGTTGATTAGTGTAGATTTAGAACCAAACTTGAACCCATGATTAATTGGGTTCATTTTAAGCAATCAAGTTTGGACTTTGACCTGGTCCAAATCATGATATGATCAAGTAGTGGGCACAAATCTTTATCTAGATTTAAGCTAGACTCGATCCTTAATCACCCTTTGTAATATATAGCTATCATCTTTTCGACATTCTTGACATTTCTTCCAAGGGAGCATCAGAGAAATTGTGGGCGAGGAAAAGGGGGAGAGGTAAATTCTAGATTTTTACCCTTTTCTTTGTATGTTAAATTTATCGATCTAGGGTTAGATTTCTGTTGCCCAGATAGACAACCCAAGAGGGGGGGGGTGAATTGGGTTTTTAAATTAACTTAGCTAATTAAAACTTTGTGGATGATTAACTAAATACTATAGCCAGTTATTTAATTAAAGCTAAGTGCTGTGAGTAATGTGTGGGGAAGAAGATGAGAGACAATGCACTACAAACACAAAGTTTTATAGTGGTTCGGAGCTAACCCTTGCTCCTACGTCCACTCCCCAAGTCTCACTTGGGAATTTCACTATAACCCCCTTGGATTACAGCCGGTTGTTTTGCAAGCTCACAACCGAACTTGTTGTTTTACGAGCTCACAATGAACTCGGTCGGTTTTCCCAGGCTCACCGACTAGAACCAACCCCGATTGTTTTCCCGGGCTCACAATCAAACCCTTACACTCGTTGGTTTTAAACCGGCTCACCAACCAACCTTAATCCCCTTGATTCAATCCCCCGATTGAATCAAGTAAATACACGAGATAGAAGAAAACAGAAGATAGCTTCTCAAAAAGCAGATTTAAAACAATATAATCGTAAAGGAGTTAGAAGCCCTCAAACGCTTTTAAGATGGTGAAGAGGTGTGGCTTCTGGAACTCCGGTCTCCTCTTGAAAGAGTGATCGACTTGAAAGCAGGAGGAGGAAGCTTTGAATGCTGGGAAGATGTTGGTGGAGCAGTAAATGCAGATCTTCCCTTTTTCTCGTTGAAGAGCACTTAGAGAGCTTGAAGACTTGAATGCTAGGAGTGGAACGTGTGTTCTCTACCTTGCTACAGTCTTCTGTGGCTATTTAAGCCAACCCCCACGGAAACTAGCCGTTACTCTGCTTTTTCTGGCCGTTCTGCACACTCTGCGCAGCCTGACAATGTGACCGTTGGTGGGTTGGAGTCGACTCGCGCGATCAGGAGTCGACTCGGCTGTAGCAGGAGTCGACTCGAGCTTTTCCGGAGTCGACTCGGCAACTGTTCCCAGTTTGAATTAAAGTTGCCGTCTTGACTGGGAGTCGACTCGTCTTGACCCGGAGTCGACTCGCCAACTTCTGGCGCTGACCTGGCAATTTTGGAGTCGGCTCATCCTCTGTAGTCCGTGGATCCAAATTTGAAATTTTGTCCACTCGAGTCGACTCGACTGTCCTGGGAGTCGACTCGAATCTCTGAGCCCGAACTCCCGATTCTCTGTCTTTTGGCTCATCCAGTCTTGGAGTCGACTCGAACTTCCTTGGAGTCGACTCGGCTCTCAGTTTCCGAAAGTTGGTCTTCTGCCTTTTGACGTGAAGCTTGTCTTGGAGTCGACTCGAGCTGTCTGGGAGTCGACTCGAATCTCAGAGGCAGTAACATGGTCTTCTGTCTGTCGATGGTCGCACAGTCTCGGAGTCGACTCGCGTACTGCGGGAGTCGACTCGAATCTCAGAGTCCATAAAACGCTCTCTGACTTTTTCTTTGTGTACCGCTGGGAGTCGACTCGCGTTCCACTGGAGTCGACTCGAATCTCAGAGTCCATAAAACGCTCTCTGACTTTTTCTGTGTGTACCGCTGGGAGTCGACTCGCATTCCACTGGAGTCGACTCGAATCTCAGACCTGAAAAACTGCTCTTCTGTCCTTCTGTCTGTTTTCAGTCGGAGTCGACTCGTACTGATCAGGAGTCGACTCGAGCTCGTGCCAGTGACCTTGATACGCTTGGAGTCGACTCGTGATACTCGGGAGTCGACTCGAGTCTCAGACATTGGTTCATGCAGACTTCTTAACTTATCCAAAATACTATGAACCAAGTCTAGAAACACTTGGACAGGATTTTCACTGAAACACTCAATTGAATTCATTAGTAATCACAAGATATACTCAATTGCTTTGAGCTCATCAAAATCAAATGGGGTTTTAATCAATCACTCCACAATCTCCCCCTTTTTGATGATGACAAAACTTTGAGTATATGTAAAATGAATTGCTCATAAAACAATGAAGTAAAATCCATAAATGAATTCAAATGTCTGATAATTTAATTTATCCAAGTTTGAAGGGAGTGAAACATTAAATTTCGGAGTTAAAGCTCCCCCTTTCATTTGGAATTATATAAGCCTTCATATTATGCAATCAATTGTTTGGCTTATATGTCATTAATGTTTTAGCTTGATTAAAATTCAGATTCTCCCCCTCAACATATGCATTCAACTATATTTTGATTTTCTGAATTTCCTCTTCATGCTTTGAAGTTTTTTTGAACTGAATTTTATCTTTAGAGGGAAAATCTGTCAATTTGTTCTTGAGTAGGATTCAGCTAATCTCCGAATATTCCTTGAATAGATTCTGGAGATTACTCCATTAGGAGCCCCAAAAGAGAGATAATGAGCCTCGAGGTACCGAATCCACTTAGAACAAATTTATGTGTGTTTTTAAGAGTTTATCGTTTTATTTATTTCCATTGATTTCTTTTACATATTTTTTTAATATTTCTCCCCTTTTACATATTTTATACTTACACATTTCTCCCCCTTTTTGTCATCATACCAAAAAGGAGGTAATCACACACAATCAATGGCACAAATGGCACAGTCAATCATCAAATGGCACAGAAATGAAGATAAGATGTCTACTCATTGTATTGATATGAAGGTGAATACATTTGAGCATACAATAGGTAAAGCAAGAACAATACAAAAGAAGACAAAACACAACTCAAAATCATCTATGACCTCCTCGAGGATGTGGCTCCCCCTCTCGAGGATACATCTCCTCCTCTGGAGGATGTAGCTCCCCCTCTCGAGGATACATCTCCTCCTCTGGAGGATGTAGCTCCTCCTCTCGAGGATGTGACTCCTCCTCTCAATCGGCTCTGCTCCATGAGGAGGGCGACTGCCTCTGTAACATGGCCCAGCTGCGTGATAATAGACGTGGTGGCTCTGCTATGTGTAGTGGAGAGCTCAGTCACCGACGTCTGAAGCCCAGTCACCGAGGTCTGAAGTGCATCCAGCTTGTCGATGAGCACATTCGACAAGCGCTCGGCCCCCTCGGTGGTGGTGTGCATGTCACGGCGGATGTCATCCCGCATCCTCCTCGTGGTGCTCGTGACCTCGCTCATGCTGTGGAACTGGGCCTGCACCAGGGTCCTAATGTTGTAGATCTCCTGCCGCACCTCAGCCGTCATGTCTGTCACGGCTGTCAAGGATGGGACCAATGCTGAGGATGGAGTGGGTGCAGGAGTGGGAGCTGGCATGGAACCTCGGAGCTCCCGGAGCAGCTCGTCCCTCAAATCTCGGACGATCTCCTACCGCAGCTCCCGGAGCTGCTCTGGATCAATACGGACCTCCATAGATGGTGGAGCTGAGGAGGAAGGTCCGGCAGAGGTGGTAGGAGCAGGAGGAGTGGATGGAAGGTCTGGATGGTCTGGGAACTCTGGGTAGTCAGAATCTGGCTCTGGACTGGGTGATGGTCTGGTGGTCTGAGCGGTGAGAGTGGACTTCCTAACCCAGATCCCTTCTCTCTTCCGAAATCCCATCCTGTGCATGGTCCCCGTACCCAAGCGATCAGTCCATCGCAAGGCACGAGAGGGTTCCTTCTCAGGAATGGAAATTTCGTACTGCCTAAAGAGAAGAGTGAATATCATTCCGTATGGGAGGGAGAGCCTAGGTCTATCCAGGGGCTCACACATATACCTATAAATGAGCTTGGGGAAGTTGACCGGGGTGTCCTGAAGAATGTAAGACATAATAGCTAGGTCCCTCTCATTCACAAAATCAAATCTTCCTGTCTTAGGGAAGATGGACCTGGACAAAATGCTCAAAAAGATTCTCACTTCAATAGGAAGTGAGCTAGCAGATACCTCATCTAGGGGAGACTGAGGTGGATGCCCTAAGACGATCGTAAGGGCCTCAAATCTATCCTCAGGATGTGCAGGAGCCACCCCTACTAATGAAAGGTGGAGGATATGGGCAATGAGGTCCTCTGTGACACGCAATGGGACACCTAATACCGTGCCCTCAATACCTCCATCTCCCCGATGGACGGTACTGTAGAACTCTTGAACTAGGCCAGGATAGGTGGGAAGGTCCAAGGTGAGGAAGTACTCTAGACCCTGGGCTCTAAGCCTATCGCCTATGGTGAATCCTTCCTGGGAGAGATAGTCGAAAGTGACATACCTCCCGGAGGTGACGGCCTTCCCGGCCAACGGCCTAACATGAACCACCCTAGGCGGGGAACGATCCGGAGGAGGTTGCCTCGCGGGATCGTGCCGCGCCTTGAAGCGCCGCTCGGGACCGGCCACGGGACGGGACCTCTTTCTAACAACTCCCTTGCGAGGCATCTTGACCTAAACGAGATGAAAACCTAGAGAACGAAGAAGGATCGATAGAGGAAGCTCGGGACTGACCTGAAAAGACCTAGGAACGGACGGAAACTCAATGTCCGGCGAAGAATCGACGGGAAAAGGGCTTGGAGACGATCGAGGATGACCTAGGAGTCGGCTCTAGGGCTTTGTGAACAGTGGCGGCTTGAGAAAAAGTGTTTGCGAAACGACAAACCTAGGGTTAAAAAGTCGGATCCCGACTGCGAGTCGACTCCCCTGAGTCGCGAGTCGACTCGACCTCGAGTCGACTCCAGAAAATGCGCGAGTCGACTCTCCTTATGCGCCTGTAGACTTCGAGTCGACTCCCGACAATGTGCGAGTCGACTCCCCCTCAGCTGCCAACTTTGCGAGTCGACTCCCCCAAATGCGCGAGTCGACTCCCCCTTAGGAGCCGGCTCTGAAACTTACTCGAGTCGTCTCTAACCTTGGCACGCACTTAAAAATCATGCTATAACCGTGCCAAATGAGGAAAAATCACCTAGTTGGGATCTGATTTGATGATCATTGAATAGAAACTCTATTTTAACCTCATTTTAACCATCAAAATCAATTAATCTAGTGGAAACTCCCACTAGGATGGGTCAATCACTCCTAATCCCCTCCTAAGTACACTGAACCTCTCTTCACTTAGGGGTTTTGTGAAAATATCTGCTAATTGATCATCAGTACAAACAAATTGGAGAGTCACATCACCATTCAATACATGATCTCTTATGAAGTGATGTCTTATCTCAATGTGTTTAGTTCTTGAGTGTTGAATTGGATTTTTAGTTAGGTTTATGGCACTTGTATTATCACAATTAATGGGGATTTTATCTTGTTTAATGCCATAATCTTCTAATTGTTGTTTAATCCACAAGATTTGAGCACAACAACTCCCGGCTGCAACATATTCAGCTTCTGCAGTGGATAATGCAACCGAGTTTTGTTTCTTGCTAAACCATGAGATTAGGTTTTCTCCTAGAAATTGACAAGACCCGCTGGTACTTTTTCTATCAAGCTTACATCCAGCGAAGTCTGAATCTGTGTACCCTATTAAGTTTAGGCTAGATTCTTTAGAGTACCACAGCCCTATGTTCTTAGTTCCTATTAAGTATTTAAAGATTCTCTTAACTGCAGCTAGGTGTGATTCTTTAGGATTAGCCTGATATCTAGCACACATGCACACACTAAACATAATATCAGGCCTACTTGCAGTAAGATACAGTAAAGAACCTATCATACCTCTATAAAGTTTTTGATCTACAGATTTACCTGATTCATCTTGGTCTAACTTACATGATGAGCTCATGGGGGTGCTGATTGACTTGTTTCCCTCCATATCGAACTTCTTGAGCATCTCCTTGATATATTTGGCTTGATTGATGAAGATGCCTCCTTCAGATTGTTTGATTTGAAGCCCGAGGAAGTAGTTCAGCTCTTCCATCATGCTCATCTCAAACTCACTCTGCATCAAATCAGCAAATTCCTCGCAGAGGTGATTGTTAGTAGCACCGAAAATGATATCATCAACATAAATCTGTACTAATAACATATCCTTATTTTTCTTTTTCAGAAATAATGTTGTATCTACATTTTTCCTAGAGAATCCATGTTCTAATAGAAATTTACTAAGTCTCTCATACCATGCTCTAGGTGCTTGTTTTAGACCATAAAGTGCTTTGTTCAGTTTATACACATGATTGGGGTATTGATGATTTTCAAAACCAGGAGGTTGTTCCACATATACCTCCTCATTAATAAACCCATTTAGAAAAGCACTTTTTACATCCATTTGATATAGCTTGAAGTCCTTAGAGCATGCATATGCTAATAATAGTCTAATAGCCTCAAGTCTAGCTACGGGAGCAAAGGTTTCATCAAAGTCTATACCTTCTTCTTGATTATAACCCTTTGCTACTAGTCTAGCCTTATTCCTTATAACAATTCCATTTTCATCTAGCTTATTTTTATATATCCATTTTGTACCTATAATTGGATATTCAGAAGGTCTCTCTACTAGATCCCACACTTTGTTTCTAGTAAATTGGTTTAGTTCTTCTTGCATTGCATTTATCCAATTTACATCATTTTCGGCTTCTTCTATATGTTTGGGCTCAAAGTGTGAAACAAAAGCTAGATGGTTATTCAAATTTCTAAGGGATGCTCTAGTCCTAACGGGTTGGGATGGATCATCTAGAATTAGTTCCTTAGGATGCCCATGAGCATACGTCCAAGCTTTAGTTAGTCCATGATCCACTATAGGCTCTTGGTTTGATGATTCTCCTTCAATCAACTTTTGATTATCATCTTGTAATCCCATCTCATCTATCTTTTCTTCAAGTATTTCAATATCATCATCAAAATTAACCTTCTTACTAGATGAGATGTCACTAGAGTCATCAAAAACAACATGTATAGATTCTTCTATAACTAGGGTTCTTTTATTAAAGATTCTATAGGCTTTACTAGTTGTAGAATAACCTAGGAATATTCCTTCATCAGATTTTGGATCAAATTTCCCTAGATTATCTTTCCCATTATTATGTACAAAACACCTACATCCGAAAACATGAAAATAGTTAACCTTTGGTTTTCTGTTTTTCCACAGTTCATATGGTGTTTTCTTTATGATGGGTCTTAATAGAATTCTATTTAATACATGGCAAGAAGTATTAATGGCTTCTCCCCAAAAGTACTTAGGGAGGTTACTTTCACATAACATCGTTCTAGCCATTTCCTCTAGGGTTCTATTTTTCCTTTCCACAACTCCATTTTGTTGTGGTGTCCTAGGTGCTGAGAAATTATGGGTTATCCCCTTTTTACTACAAAATTCATCAAATAATTGATTTCGAATTCGGTACCATGGTCACTTCTAATAGCTATAACTGAGGACTCTCTAGCATTTGTTACTTCCTTATGGAACTTCTTAAACATAGAAAATGCTTGATCCTTATGCGCTAGAAACATGACCCATGTGTACCTAGAGTAATCATCTACTATGACTAGACCATATTTATTTCCACCTAGGCTTGTTGTTCTAGTTGGACCAAATAGGTCCATGTGTAATAATTCTAGAGGCCTAGAGGTAGAGACACATTTTATGGGTTTAAAAGAATTCCTAGATTGTTTGCCAAATTGACATGCTTCACAGATTTTGTTCTTTTCAAATTTTAACTTTGGCAAACCTATCACGGAATCTCTTTTAACTAATTTAGTTATTGTGTCCATGCTTGCATGACCTAACTTACGGTGCCATAACCAACCAGCATTATTATCTTTAGTTTCATTAACAACTAAACATTGGTTATGTTTTGCAAGGTCTTCTAGGTCTACCACATATACATTTCCACGTCTAATCCCTTTAAAAACTAAACTATTATCATTAGTATTTGTTATAATGCACAGTGATGGTTTAAACATAACATCATATCCTTTGTCACATAATTGACTAATGCTTAACAAGTTATGCTTAAGACCATCAACATATCTAACATTATCTATAAAAGTAGAAGGGGTGATTTGAACTTTACCAATACCAATGATGTGACCTTGGTTGTTGTCTCCAAACGTCACAGCACCTCCCTTCTTAGCTTCAAGGGTGAAAAATTGGTCTTTATCACCCGTCATGTGCCTTGAGCAGCCACTATCCAAATACCAGCAATTTTTGTTGACCTTGGCTGCAAGACACTCCTACACAAGCAAATCATGTCATCTTAGGTACCCAAGTTTTCTTGGGTCCTTCATGGTTAGTCAAGTTGGTTCCTTTTGGAACCCATACCCTTTTAATTTTTCTTTTAGTTTTACTTTTCCTAAAATTACATACATTTGCTTTATGGCCTACTGTACCACAACAAAAGCAGGTTATTTTCTTAGTTTTTGTTTCCCCAGCTTTAACAAAGAAGTTACTAAGAAGTTTTTGCTTATTCCTTGGTTTATATCCTAAACCGGCTTTATTAAACACTGCACGTTGACTATTTAGTATCATGTTTAATTTTTCAGAACTATAGGTAAATCTTTCAACTAAGGGTTTGTATTTGTTAAGTTCTAAAAATTCCTTAGTTAGTTTTTCATTTTCTTTAGTTAAGGTGTTGGTCTTTTGAGTTAAAAGTTGGTTGCTTGTTTTAAGTTCTATATTTTCTTTGGTGATTAAATCCTTATCCTTAACTAATTTATCGTATTTATGTAGGTATGATTGATTAGTTATTTTCAGTTCTTTATTCTTAAGATTTATAGCCTTATATTCTACCATTAATTCATTAAATGCATCATAAAGTTCATCAAATGAAAAATCATAGTGCGTATCGGAAGTTACCTCATTTTCGTTGGCCATGAAACAAAAATTGGCCTTCTCTTCTTGTTCTTCATCCGATGATGAAGATGATGCGTCGGAGTCCGATAGGGTGGTGACAAGGGCTTTCTTCTTCTTCTTGTACTTGCTGCTCTTCTTTAGTAAGGGACACTCAGCTCGGATGTGTCCCGGCTTTTTGCACTCATAGCAGCCGGTCCCCTCACTTTCCCTTTCCTTACCTTTGTCCTTGCGGTAGGAATTTGAGGGGCCTCTCCTTTGATGATAGGACTTCTTGTGGTTGATGAATTTCTTGAACTTGCGCACAAGAAGAGCCTCACCACCATCTTCCTCATCTTCTTCTTCTTCACTGCTGCTGCTGCAAGACAAGTCCTTGTTAGAAGAAGTAGATTTTAAAGCTATTACCTTTTTCTTATGGGAGGACTCTTCCTCGTTGTGTTGTTTCATGGTAAGCTCATGCGTCATAAGGGATCCAAGGAGCTCTTCAAGTGGAAGCTTGTTCAAGTCTTTAGCTTCTTGGATTGCCGTCACTTTAGCTTCCCACGACCTTGGTAGACACCGAAGGATTTTTCTGACAAGTTCACTGTTAGTATAGTTCTTGCCAAGGCTTTTTAGGCCATTGACAATATCAGTAAACCTAGTGAACATGCATGTAATTGTTTCGTTAGAGTCCATTTTAAATAGTTCATATTTATGAACCAAAATATTTATTTTGGACTCTTTCACTTGATTCGTGCCCTCATGGGTCACTTCAAGTCTGTCCCAAATCTCTTTTACAGAATTGCAAGTAGAGACCCTATTGAATTCATTACGGTCTAAGGCACAATAGAAGACATTCATTGCTTTAGAGTTTAATTGTGCCTTCCTCATGTCATGTTCATCCCAGTCCATTTCAAGTTTAGGTACCTTAACACCATCTACGTATATGGATGGGATGTATGGCCCATTTACTACAATGGACCACATCTCATAGTCTTGGGCTTGGATGAATATTCTCATCCTAGCCTTCCAGTATGAGTAGTCAGATCCATTGAAGAAAGGGGGTCTTTGGGTGGACTGACCCTCAATGTGAGAAGATCCAAATGGGGTTGTCATTTTGATCTTTTAACTCTTGAGTGGAAGAGTTTTTGGCTCTGATACCACTTGTTGCCCAGATAGACAATCCAAGAGGGGGGGGTGAATTGGGTTTTTAAATTAACTTAGCTAATTAAAACTTTGTGGATGATTAACTAAATACTATAGCCAGTTATTTAATTAAAGCTAAGTGCTGTGAGTAATGTGTGGGGAAGAAGATGAGAGACAATGCACTACAAACACAAAGTTTTATAGTGGTTCGGAGCTAACCCTTGCTCCTACGTCCACTCCCCAAGTCTCACTTGGGAATTTCACTATAACCCCCTTGGATTACAGCCGGTTGTTTTGCAAGCTCACAACCGAACTTGTTGTTTTACGAGCTCACAACGAACTCGGTCGGTTTTCCCAGGCTCACCGACTAGAACCAACCCCGATTGTTTTCCCGGGCTCACAATCAAACCCTTACACTCGTTGGTTTTAAACCGGCTCACCAACCAACCTTAATCCTCTTGATTCAATCCTCCGATTGAATCAAGTAAATACACGAGATAGAAGAAAACAGAAGATAACTTCTCAAAAAGCAGATTTAAAACAATATAATCGTAAAGGAGTTAGAAGCCCTCAAACGCTTTTAAGATGGTGAAGAGGTGTGGCTTCTGGAACTCCGGTCTCCTCTTGAAAGAGTGATCGACTTGAAAGCAGGAGGAGGAAGCTTTGAATGCTGGGAAGATGTTGGTGGAGCAGTAAATGCAGATCTTCCCTTTTTCTCGTTGAAGAGCACTTAGAGAGCTTGAAGACTTGAATGCTAGGAGTGGAACGTGTGTTCTCTACCTTGCTACAGTCTTCTGTGGCTATTTAAGCCAACCCCCACGGAAACTAGCCGTTACTCTGCTTTTTCTGGCCGTTCTGCACACTCTGCGCAGCCTGACAATGTGACCGTTGGTGGGTTGGAGTCGACTCGCGCGATCAGGAGTCGACTCGGCTGTAGCAGGAGTCGACTCGAGCTTTTCCGGAGTCGACTCGGCAACTGTTTCCAGTTTGAATTAAAGTTGCCGTCTTGACTGGGAGTCGACTCGTCTTGACCCGGAGTCGACTCGCCAACTTCTGGCGCTGACCTGGCAATTTTGGAGTCGGCTCATCCTCTGTAGTCCGTGGATCCAAATTTGAATTTTGTCCACTCGAGTCGACTCGACTGTCCTGGGAGTCGACTCGAATCTCAGAGCCCGAACTTCCGATTCTCTGTCTTTTGGCTCATCCAGTCTTGGAGTCGACTCGAACTTCCTTGGAGTCGACTCGGCTCTCAGTTTCCGAAAGTTGGTCTTCTGCCTTTTGACGTGAAGCTTGTCTTGGAGTCGACTCGAGCTGTCTGGGAGTCGACTCGAATCTCAGAGGCAGTAACATGGTCTTCTGTCTGTCGATGGTCGCACAGTCTCGGAGTCGACTCGCGTACTGCGGAAGTCGACTCGAATCTCAGAGTCCATAAAACGCTCTCTGACTTTTTCTTTGTGTACCGCTGGGAGTCGACTCGCGTTCCACTGGAGTCGACTCGAATCTCAGAGTCCATAAAATGCTCTCTGACTTTTTCTGTGTGTACCGCTGGGAGTCGACTCGCATTCCACTGGAGTCGACTCGAATCTCAGACCTGAAAAACTGCTCTTCTGTCCTTCTGTCTGTTTTCAGTCGGAGTCGACTCGTACTGATCAGGAGTCGACTCGAGCTCGTGCCAGTGACCTTGATACGCTTGGAGTCGACTCGTGATACTCGGGAGTCGACTCGAGTCTCAGACATTGGTTCATGCAGACTTCTTAACTTATCCAAAATACTATGAACCAAGTTTAGAAACACTTGGACAGGATTTTCACTGAAACACTCAATTGAATTCATTAGTAATCACAAGATATACTCAATTGCTTTGAGCTCATCAAAATCAAATGGGGTTTTAATCAATCACTCCACAATTTCACACCAATCAGACTTTATTTTGTTTGGATTTGATCTTTCATTTTTGGAGATACCTTAGGGTTTGAATCTTTTCTTTGGGCATCTCATAGGGTTTTTAGTAAGTTAGGTCGTCTCCTCTAAATCTAGGATTCTCATTTCTTGATTTAGTTTGATCTATCATCATCTTTGTACCTTTTTTTGATTCAATTTCTATGGATTTTTTGCTGTTTTTGTTAAGAATTATGGCATATTTTTTGTAAATTAATGGTTCGATTGGGTTCAAGCACCATTTATGTCCATTTGATGCTATCAAATACAATGGAGAAAGAACCATTTGTGGTGGAGTACCATATAAGATCATTTATTTTTTAAATAATTTTGTCGGTTATTGAGAAGAGTTGTATGTGATTAGATCGATCATTACCATGAAATGTAATCCCTCAATCTTTGTCTTGTGATCAGTCTATTAGAAGATGTTTCGATGTATATTGGTGAATAATATTAACATAAGCCACTGAGGTGGGAGCGTGGCTTTACAACCAAGTGATTCCGAGTTCGAAACGCACGGATGTCGATTAAATTGTAGAGATCGGATGATCCTTGCTCGGTCATGGGGTCTGGAAGGGCGTATCGCTCTACTGGTAGCCTTGGTGGTGCCAGATGTGACGTACTCACACGTGGTATTCGTGCCGGAGCCCAGAGGGATAACCAAGCCGGGCCCACGTGTGGGAAGGGTATGAGTAAAACTGGCCGGCGTGCCCAACACAAGGTCATTTCTGCCTGCATCGAACATTCTTCTAGCGGGGTAGGGGCCCAGTGGGGGCTTCTACGCGAGGGTGGGCTTGTCCCTTCCTCCCCTCTTCCCTTTTTTTTCAGCAAAAAAAAAAAAATATTAACATAAGGTGGGCCTGAGCATGACCTAAGATTGTCTAAGACTATCTAGGTTAAGATGACAAGTTCTTGTGTTAAGTTTAGCCAAGGAAAACCTTCTTGGAATTTTATAGTCACACTTTGGGTCCAAAGAAAGTTATGTCAATTGTTGAGTTGGAAACTTTGATAAGTGTTGAGGGATATATTTGATTAGTCCAGTGATTGTTTACAATTAAATGACTAAACAATCATGATAGTAAAGTAAGCATTTTGTCATAGTATATTTATTTGGTTAGCTTGATATCAAGGTATAGCAAATAGCATACATACTTTTCTTAATTCTAATCATTTACGCAATCATGAAGTTCTAAATTGGATTGAGTTGCCACTCTCTAGGGTACTAATGATTTGTTTACCTGATTTCAAGATGGGCCAACCACCTCAACCCTTTTTGCAATATTCACTTCAACATATGACATGAGAATTTGAGAATCTATAAAGTTAATTTGCACGGTTAATAACTGGCATAACATAGTCATTGGTTGTGATAAGGCTAAGTGGATCTTTTCTGTTTGATTTGAAATTATTCTGATTAGTGATTTAATTGCATGCTTTAGACCAGTTCTTAAACAAGCAGAGCCAGAAAGTTGATCATCTTACAAGGCCGTTAACATTTCTTGTGAGGCTTATACAAGTGGCAGCAAATATATCTTGTAGAGCTACCAAAATCCAAAATTGCATTTATTAGTTAAACGAATACAGGCTATTGTATTCTAATAGCTTTTGCCATGTGGACCTCCATCTATTTTACCAAGTTCTTCTTTTATTGATTGTCTAGGTAACAAGGTTTGCTAATTGGACCTATGCCTATTCTTCGCTAAGTTCCTCTTTGATTGATTGCCTAAGCAACAAGATTTTGCTTATTAGTAAAAAGGATTTTGAATTTAATAAATGAGACCTAGGAGTGGCTTTTAGCCCTTAGGAGATAAAAGGTTTTACTAATTAATATGCCTAAAGGGTAATATGAGGATGTAAACATTATACAAGGATAACCTACAATGTAACATCTTGCATATGTAATTTTATAATGGATGGTCTATTCATCTGAGGTACATAGTTAATTTAAATTTCTATTATTTTATTATTGGGTAGCAAAGAGATAGTTGAAGAAACTAATACTAAGGATAGGAAGAACTTTAGAAAATGGTGGAATGCTTCTTAAGATTGGTGCTCCCAAAACTCTAAATTTTAGGATAAGGAAACCTCCTTTCTACTAGAATCCATTATCTTGAAATTAGGGGAGTTATAAGAGAAATAGGAGAGCTTTCCAACTATTAACCAATGTAGTTGCTAATTTTTGGACTATTTGAGATGATTATAACTATGAATCATAGGCTATCTAATGAATAGAAAATATAGGCACCCAAATAGGATATGAAGTATATAAGAAAACATGATAAATTTAAAATATATTTTACTTCACTTTTTATATCATAATTTTTTTTGGTTTTATCAACCACGAATTATAAAGCCATTCTAATCACCTAAGCTAACCTATAAGTAACTCATAACACAAGGTGCAATTACTATTGTTTTAGATGCTAAGAGCTAATGGGCGGGTCAAATTGGGTTGTGATCAATTTATCCCAAGTTTGGTTCAAAAAAATTTTAATCCATACTCGAATATTTTATAATTGGGTTATTTTCCTGTCGTTGTCTTGATTGAGAATTGTGGTAACTATCCTCTATCTCTCTCCTCATTTTTTTTCTTTATTTCTTTCTTTTGTTGTTTGTTTTCTTTTTTCTTGCTTTACTTTTTCCTTCTTTCCTTTTTTTTTCCTTCTTTCTTTCTTTCTTTCTTTCTTTCCTTTTTTTTTGTTTCTTTCTTTTCCTTCCTCCTTCTTTCTATCCTTTTTTTTTTCTTCTCCCTTCATTTCTTTCTTTCCTTTATATTCTTCTTTCTTGACCTTTTTTTCTTCTTTCCTTCCTTTTTTTTTTCCTCTTCTTTTTCCTTCGCTCTTTTCTTTTCTTCTTCTTTCCATCTTTTCTTTTTTACTCTTTTCTTCTTCTTTCTTTTATTTCCTTCTTTTCTTCTTTCCTTCTTTTACGTTTCTTTTTCTTCTTTCCTTACGACAAGTTTCGAACACCTGCCTCATCCTCATTCATATTTTCTCACAAGAATTGGATTGGATGCCCAAGATTTCATCAACTCTCTAAGATTTAAAGGTATCTAAAATCACCCATTTATAATTGGATTAATTATAAGTTCATCCGAAATGGATCCAACTTTAAAAATATCTATTAAATCTCATTTATTCGAGGCAGGTTCATGCAGGTTGATTGGTCCATGTTTAGGCCCAAACTCGAACCCATAATTAATTTCCAAGTAGATTCCAATGCCTAAAGAGCATATCCATCGAAACAAATATGTTGAGGATTCATTTTAAGCAATGAAATTCAGACACAACCTATTATAATCCCTTGTAATATTATAGCTATCTACCTACTGATTTGATATTTCTTCCAAGGGTAATCGAGAGCAAGAAAAAGAGAGAGAGGTAAATTTCCAGACTTTCACCATTTTTTAGTTGTATGTTAAATTTATTGATCTAGGTTTATATTTCATGCCCGATCTAATTCTTTTTGTTTGACTTGCTTGTGGATTATCAAAGATCTTAGGGTTTGAATTTTTCTTTGGGCATCTCGGTAGGGTTTTTAGTAAGTTGGGTTGTCTCTTCTTAATTTAAGGATTCTAGTTTTTCGACTCAATTTGATCTGTCATTATCTTTTATACCTTTTTCCTTCAAATCCTAAAGTAATCTTAAATCTTAATACTAGATTTATGTGGTTTTTTTGGTGTTTTTGTTAAGGATGGTATGGTATATTTCTATAAATTAATGGCTCCTTTTGGTTCACCATGCAAGATCATGATTTTTAATTAGTTTTGTTGATTATTAAGAAGAGTTAAATGAGATTTGATCAATCCAACCATGAAACGTAGTCCTTCAATGTTTGTCTTGTGATCAATCCATTAGAAGATGCTTCGATGTGTATCATTAGCAAAATAATAGTAACATAGGGTGGGCCTGAGCAGGACCCAGGACTGTCTAAGAGTGGCTAGATTGCTATGATAATTAGGTTTAGCCAAGAAAAACCTTCTGGAAATTTTACAGTTTCACTTCAGGTCCAAAGAAAAGTATACCAATTTTATGCCAATATAGAGAAATTTAGGGTTTTGATCTTGCCCAGGGAATGTACATCTTGCTATTGAAGTCGAGTTGGTGGGATGCATTCTTTTCTTTTTGGCATGCTTATGCTCTATAAATATATCAGGTATTCAAATTTGGGTGGTTTAATCCACCCTTTTCATAAAAAAAAAAAAACAAAACAAAAAACTTATGCCCGCTATATCTAGAACAAGTCCATTAACTTGTACAGGTATAGATTGTGACTTTCTTTACTTACAGACCTTTCACCTATGACTCTTTGGGCCATTTGGATGATAAAAGTGCTCAAAGTGCCCAAAGACACGGGTGGTGGCCGGTGTGCTAGAAGTATGCCCTAGAAGCCAATTTGGCTGACGCATTATTTTATTCTGGGACATAAATTTGTACTTGACCTAATAATGAATTTATTAGAATGGGCATTCTTTTCATTCATGTTCTTATGTGTCTATGAATCGTCCAAGAAATTAATAAGATGATGACGCATATTCTCAAGAGTTGAGAATTTGAGGCATGTGTCATTGGTGATTAATTTCTGAATTGCTCCTGATCGATGGATCATCACGAGGACGGTGATCGATCCGCTGAGATTAGTGCACAGATCGCTTTCTTTGATGGACGAGTCTTGAGTCCACAGTGTGGCGACACTGGAGCAATTGTGCAAGTGCTTGTTAGAGAACAAGGGTACTGAGCGTGACCATAGCAAGTAGTCACTTGGATGTCTATCCACTCGTCAGTGACTTACTTGATGCTGTAGTTATATGACTGGTCCTTTGACCTGCGATGCCTCGGCTATTCACAGTGAGGTTGCTGTAGTTTGACGAGCACATAAACATGAGCCCTAGCCAATTGGGTTCTTGTGGTGCAGATTGGCTGCAGTAGGTTCATTGTAGGAGTAGGGGTGCATCTAGATGGAATCTATCGATCTTGATAGGTTAAGAGAGATCCTATGTGATTTATGAGACTGAGTTCGTAAATCCTCGGCCGGGGTAGTATGTACAGTGGAAAAGGAGTTTTCCATTCTCGAACTTAAGTCGAATAAATCTTGACATATGACAGACGATGGGGTTTGACGAGTTATCCATGACCTCCGTCCTGTAGGGATCCACGATAGAAGGACTGTATTATATACTAACTGCACCTAGAGGTTCATCATTCCATTCTGCTGGGTAGCCACTACATGCTGCTAGGTGTCACTGGTGGATGGTGAGACTCACAGGGACTATCTTGATGATTGATGATCCCTGGTGAGTTGAGTTGGAATTGTTCCAACCCATTGAAAGGAGTTTTCAATGATATTGTGATAGAGATCGCAGTATATCTCACTACCAGACAGAATAGAACCTATGGGGTCACACACAATAGAGGTATTGACCGATCCGATGGTTGAGTTGTGATTTGGAATCACAATAGTTCATGATTATCAATTTGATTGATAATTAATTAACCCACTAAGAGTTAGTGAGTTGAAGAAGGAGTAATTGCAATTGGATTGTAATTTAATTAAATCAATTAGACTTAATTAAATGGCTTGATCTTATTTAATAAGAGTCCTACTTGCAGTAGGACTCCTAGAGTCCTAATTAGATTAGGACTTCAAATTAAATTAGAGTCCTACTTGGAGTAGGATTCCTAAAGTCCTAATTGGATTAGGACTAAAATTATATGAGTCCTAATTAGATTGGGATTCCTAAAGTCCTAATTAATTTTTATCTAATAAATTAAGATGACTCCTAATTGGATTAGGATTGAAGAGTTCAATAGAGTCATGATTTAATTGGGTCCTAATTAGATTAGGACTCCAAGAGTCATAATTGATTTAATCTTATGGATAAACATGAGGGGACTAAAGGGGCTGAAAGTGAAGCCCACACACCTCATGAGATGAGGCTTGGGCATGGGGCATGAGAGGATAAAAGGGAGGGGCGTGCCCCTCCTCTTGGTTTTTATGTGAAAGAAAAAAAAAAAAAAAAAAAAAAAGGAGATAGACGTGAGCTCCTAATTTGTAGGAGCTCACACCTAGGGTTCAAAAGGGGAGCATGTGGCCCCCTCCTCTCATCAAAAATATAAGGATACGGCAGCCCCCTCTCCCAGGTTGAATTCAGCCGCAAACAAACACAAAAAAAAAAGGAGGAGAGAATAAGGAGCGGACCCCGCAAAAGAAAAAGAAGAAAGGGAACCGTGAGATCCCTCTTCTCTCCTCCCTTTGTGCCGTGAGAGCTCCTCCCCTCTCTTCTTTTCTTTTGTGCCGTGAGAGTGCCTCCTCCCCTCTTGGTTTTTGTGCCATGGGCAAGCCTCCTTCCTCTTGGGGTTTCAGCCATGAGCATCAAAGAAAAATAGGGTGGTGTATGGCTTTCTCTCTTCACCCTTCTTCCATCCACAAGAATAAAAGAAAAGGAGGCAGCAAGATGGGATCTTCTTCCTCCCTTTCAAGTCCTTCTTCTTCCTCTTGAGATCTATCAAAGAGTTGATAAATCAAGAGAGAATTTCAGCCATCAAAACATATCTCTGCAAGGGAGCTAGCACCCCAGGGAGATTAGAGAGTTTGGATTGGTTCTCTGCCTCGTGTGGATACCCGTAGAGGCCGGACACGTGTGCGGCTTCAAGGAACCTTTCAACAAATACCACGATCATCAGATTGCGGTGAATATCTACCCGCACAAGGTGAAGATCTGATCTTCCTAATATTATGTAAAAGTATTTAATCCTAATCTATCTACGAACGACGGTTTTAAAATATGATCATGCGATGAACGGAATCTCGCGCATGTCTTCCGCTGCGCGCAGAATTTTTCTGAAATTTTCTGCGGCGTGCGAGGGATTCCAACAGTGGTATCAGAGCCATGGTTGCATAGATTAAGATTAGGATTAAATGATTAAGGCATAATAGATCTGAAAATTTAAAGATTATGCTTGCTGAATTTTTTCTGCATGCAGAATTTTCAGCTTGCTGATTTTTCTGCATGCTGATTTTCTATGCGATTAGATTAATGATTCTATTGATTTGTTAATGAGATTAAAAATATTTAGAATCATATCTTGCATGATCAGCAACTCATAAGATGACATAATCTATTAAATATTCAGATCTGTAAATTTTATTTAATGCATGAGATGCGTATGGTGATGATCATGGATGGACCCTTTAATTGTGCTGAAATGTTCTGCAATGTCTGAGATGTTCTGTGATGTTATGTGATGCATGTAAATCAGATTTTCCGATGCCTGCGTGCATCTTATATTGATGTATTAGAGACCTGCGTGTCTCATGAAAAAGGGTTGTAACTATTATTTAATTTTATTTATTTTTAAAGTTATCTGGGATGTAATCTGTGATGTGTTTGCATGTCAATGGTTGATCGGTGCATGCCTCTACAAGCACGATTTGCGCGGATCGAGATCAAGGGTTGATTGGAGATGGATCAAGGAGTTGATCGCAATTGGACCAAGGGTGCTCAAGATCGAGTCAAGAGTTGAAGACGATCTAACCAATTGACGTGCATGTGCTTGTACTATGACCCCATCCTGGATCCATGATCATCACCAGTTTAATTTTTGTTATTATGCCTGGATGTTTATGTTTATGCATAGCGGGTAGATAATTATTTGCATGAGATGTAGATAATTAAATGAAAGAGACCTAAATTAAATCTCCTCGAAAATATTAAGTCTAGCGGTCTTCCACCGTAGTAGAGCTGCTAAGGTCTTTCCGGCGTTGATTTGTCTCGGCTGGATACAGTGGGCAAGTTGCATCGGGGGACTGGACCTCTCTATTAGGCATGAGATGTTGTAGGGGTAAAGATGGGGTTGGGCCCAATAACTGTTAGGTGAGGGACCCAATGACGGCTTTGCTTCTGCGGTTATACGGTGGGTCCGACTTAACTAAGGAATGGGGCCAATAACTGTTAGGTGAGGTCTTCATTACTTAGAGACCGGATAGCGCTACAACTTGCTTGAGAAGCATTGTACAAGAGTTGTACACTCATCGTTTATTTGTCACCAATAACTGTTAGGTGAGGTGGTATGTAAATTGGTGGGACCGTAGCACCCCACTTGAAACCTAGAGTCGCAAGGTTTCCGTTTCTCTACCAGAGGAGTGTGAGAGATTCGAGGAAATAGTGGGAGGTGTATTTGTTTAAAAAAAAAAAAAAAAGGCCCTAAAACAAATAGAGTTCAAGTACAAAATTCTAACTAGAATCTTTACTCTCTGAGGATTATAAAGTCAGCTTCTAGACTCTTAACTCATATCCTATAGAACAACCATTTGACCAAACCCAATTATAAAAACTAGCTCAGCAAATTTCAAAATAGTTTTGAATTGTGAGAAATTAGGGTATATGCTAGACCATGGAATCCCTGTGTTACCAATCCGTCCGATTACTGGTCAGCATAAGATGCATGCTAAGTGGACGAACAATAACAATAAAGTTAGGTGCTGCATAATGGCATCCATGTCCAATGAATTACAATGCCAGCATGAGAACATGAAGACCGCCAGGGACATATTATATCACCTACAAGAGTTGTATGGTGAACAGAGTCACGCAGCATGTTTTGAAGTATCCAAGAGGCTCTTCAAGGCCAAGATGTGTGATGGGCAGTCTGTCCATGATCATGGTTTGACCATGATAAAGAACTTAGAGGAGCTTGAGAAGCTCGGCATGACCATGCACAAGGAATTGCAAACGGATTTGATCCCGCAATCCCTTCTAGCTTCATATGAACAGTTTATAGTAAATTACCATATGAACAAGATTGTATGCATCAAAATAGAATTGTTAAATAAAATTGGTAACTACCTTAGGGACCTTGAAGAGTTCAAGGGGCATCGTTCTCGCTGTCGAGTTGGTTTCTACTTCCAAGAGAGAGTCTACTTGGAAGAAGAAGAAACCTGTGAAAAGGCAGAAGACCGAGAAAAGGCCAAGTAAGGAAGTTCCAAGAAAAAAGGCCGATTGCAAGGAAAAGTGTTTCCATTGCATCATAAGACGGCCATTGGAAGAGGAACTGTTCTACATACATGGAAAGCATAAAGAGTAAGAAGGGTGACAGACCTTCAGAAGGTATGCCAGATATGCTCATTATTAAAAGGATACTTAGAGACTGTTACCTGTTGCAAACAGAAATTTGATTTCTGTATCTTGTTTAGCACAGAAAGATTTTTATAAGACTATTGTTCAATTTGTTTGAGAAATAAATTGGATGCATATGGTTTTATGATTGACCGTCTCTATCACTTACATTTGGATGTACCTGTGAATGTATCTAAGCAAACAGTGAGTACCATAGGATCCAAAAGGATCTAGAGATGAGATAAATCTAAAGTATTTGTGGCACCTCAGGCTTGGTCATATAGGAGAAGACAGAATAAACAAATTGAAGAAATATGGGCTTCTGAGCTCATTGACTTTCGAGTCATATCCGATTTGTGAATTCTGTCTTCAAGGAAAGATGACCAAATTATCCTTTTTAGGACATGGGAGAGGTCCACTGCGATACTTACCCTAGTACACACTTATGTGTGTGGCCCATTCGATGCACAGGCTAGGGGTTGTAATTTTTTACTTCATTTACCGATGATTACTCACGGTATGGATATGTGTATGAGACACAAATCTGAAATTTTTGAAAGGTTCAAAGAGTTCAGATATGAAGTAGAAAAACAAACAGAAAAACTCATTAAGGTTCTTCGATCAGATCGAGGAGGTGAATACCTTAGTGGAGAGTTTCATGATTATCTCAAGGAGAATGGTATAGTTTCATAAGGGACTCCTCCTGGTACACCTCAGCTTAATGGAGTGTCGGAGAGGAGGAATCAGACCCTATTGGATATGGTCAGGTCCATGATGAGCTTCACTGATCAACCTTTGTTTCTTTAGAGAGATGCCCTATTTTCAGCTATTTACATATTGAATAGTGTTTCCTCTAAGTCTGTTCCTACCACACTATATGAGATATGACATGGCAAGAAGCTGAGTCTTGGTTATTTCAAGATTTGGGGATGTCCGGCCCAAGTCAAATGACAACAGGCGGACAAGTTAGAGGATAGGACAATTAGTGCTCGTTTTATAGAATATCCTAAAGAGTTATTTGGATACAATTTTACATCCCAGAGAATCACAAAGTGTTTGTGAGCCGACATGCTATCTTCATGGAAAATAGTTTATCCTTGATAGAGGCAGTAGGAGAAAAATTGAGCTCGAAGAGAAAGTCTCTAAAGAGCAACGAGCCATTGTGCCTATAGAACCTATTCATATCGAGACAGTACATGTTGTACCTCCTCCACCTCGTAGATTTAGTAGGATCTTCCATCCTCCTGAAAGGTACTTAGGTATACTTACAGAGGATGTAGAGGAAGTGTTCCTCATGGGAGATAGGGATCAAGGTAAGGATCCCAATACCTACAAGAGGCGATGTTAGACATCGATTCCGAGCAATGGCTGGAAGCAATGAAGTCAGAGATGGACTCCATGCATTCCAACCAAGTCTGAACCTTAGTAGATCCACCAGAAGGTATAGTACCTATTGGATGTAAATGGATCTATAAGAGATAATTAAGTTCGGATGGCTAGGTAGAGACCTATAAGGCAAGGCTAATGGCGAAAGGTTATAGTCAGTGCGGAGGCACTGATTATCAGGATACTTTTTCACCTGTAGCCATGCTGAAGTCCATTCGAATATTGCTTGTTGTTGTAGCATATCATGATATTGTGATGGTGATCACAAGGTCTGTAAGCTGCAAAGGTCCATCTATGGACAAAACAAGTATCTCGAAGTTGGAACACTCGTTTCAACGATATAATCAAATCGTTTGATTTCTTCAAGAAACGAGGAGGAACCATGTGTTTATAAGAAGGTTAGTGGGAGGGCTATTGCATTCCTCGTATTGTACGTGGATGATATCCTAAGTCAAGGTTTGGTTGTCTAAGGAATTCTCCATGATAGACTTTGGAAAAGCATCCTATATTTTGGGAATTAAGGTCTATAGAGATAGATCTAAGAGGATGCTTGTCCTGTCACAGAATATTACATAGAGGGAGTGTTGAAGAGGTTCGGCATGGAAACCTCTAAAAGGGGATTATTACCCCTTAGGCATGGGGTAAATCTCTTCAAGAAGATGTGCCCCAACACATCTGAAGAGATTCAGTGGATGAGCAAGATCCCTTATACTTCGGCTATAGGGAGCCTCATGTATACCATGCTATGTACATGACTTGATATAGTACATGTTGTGAGTGTCACGAGCATATATCAGTCAAATCCAGGCAAGAAGCACTGGATAGCTGTGAAGAACAGTCTTAAGTACTTGAGAAGAACTACGGACATGTTCTTGGTCTTTGGAAGAAGATCAGAGTTGAAGGTAGAAGGATGCACACATATTGATGATAGAAAGTCTACATCAGATTATATGCAATGATGGTTCGGTAAATTGAAAGAGTTCCAAACAACCGATTATTGTAGATTCTACCTTAGAAGCTGAATGTTAAGCCGTATCTAAGGGTGCAGTGGAAACCTTCTGGTTTAAGAAGTTCATTGCGGAGTTAGGTGTAATGTCATCAGATGCCATAACACGCTACTGCGATAACAAAGGCACCATAGCACTAGCTAAAGAGCCAAGGTCTCACCAGAAGCCGAAGCACATAGAGCGGTGGTTTAACCTAATAAGCGACTACCTTGAAAAGAAATAAGTAAAGGATCAGAGAGTAGACTCCACAGGAAATGTGGTGGACCCATTCACTAAGCAGATAAGTCAGCAGAAAACTGAAGCGCATCTTGAGAAGATGGAGCTTAGGTTTATAGCTGATTGGCTTTAGTGCAAGTGGGAGATTGCTAGAAGTATGCCCTAGAAGCCAATTTGGCTGACGCATTATTTTATTCTGGGACATAAATTTGTACTTGACCTAATAATGAATTTATTAGAATGGGCATTCTTTTCATTCATGTTCTTATGTGTCTATGAATCGTCCAAGAAATTAATAAGATGATGACGCATATTCTCAAGAGTTGAGAATTTGAGGCATGTGTCATTGGTGATTAATTTCTGAATTGCTCCTGATCGATGGATCATCACGAGGACGGTGATCGATCCGCTGAGATTAGTGCACAGATCGCTTTCTTTGATGGACGAGTCTTGAGTCCACAGTGTGGCGACACTGGAGCAATTGTGCAAGTGCTTGTTAGAGAACAAGGGTACTGAGCGTGACCATAGCAAGTAGTCACTTGGATGTCTATCCACTCGTCAGTGACTTACTTGATGCTGTAGTTATATGACTGGTCCTTTGACCTGCGATGCCTCGGCTATTCACAGTGAGGTTGCTGTAGTTTGACGAGCACATAAACATGAGCCCTAGCCAATTGGGTTCTTGTGGTGCAGATTGGCTGCAGTAGGTTCATTGTAGGAGTAGGGGTGCATCTAGATGGAATCTATCGATCTTGATAGGTTAAGAGAGATCCTATGTGATTTATGAGACTGAGTTCGTAAATCCTCGGCCGGGGTAGTATGTACAGTGGAAAAGGAGTTTTCCATTCTCGAACTTAAGTCGAATAAATCTTGACATATGACAGACGATGGGGTTTGACGAGTTATCCATGACCTCCGTCCTGTAGGGATCCACGATAGAAGGACTGTATTATATACTAACTGCACCTAGAGGTTCATCATTCCATTCTGCTGGGTAGCCACTACATGCTGCTAGGTGTCACTGGTGGATGGTGAGACTCACAGGGACTATCTTGATGATTGATGATCCCTGGTGAGTTGAGTTGGAATTGTTCCAACCCATTGAAAGGAGTTTTCAATGATATTGTGATAGAGATCGCAGTATATCTCACTACCAGACAGAATAGAACCTATGGGGTCACACACAATAGAGGTATTGACCGATCCGATGGTTGAGTTGTGATTTGGAATCACAATAGTTCATGATTATCAATTTGATTGATAATTAATTAACCCACTAAGAGTTAGTGAGTTGAAGAAGGAGTAATTGCAATTGGATTGTAATTTAATTAAATCAATTAGACTTAATTAAATGGCTTGATCTTATTTAATAAGAGTCCTACTTGCAGTAGGACTCCTAGAGTCCTAATTAGATTAGGACTTCAAATTAAATTAGAGTCCTACTTGGAGTAGGATTCCTAAAGTCCTAATTGGATTAGGACTAAAATTATATGAGTCCTAATTAGATTGGGATTCCTAAAGTCCTAATTAATTTTTATCTAATAAATTAAGATGACTCCTAATTGGATTAGGATTGAAGAGTTCAATAGAGTCATGATTTAATTGGGTCCTAATTAGATTAGGACTCCAAGAGTCATAATTGATTTAATCTTATGGATAAACATGAGGGGACTAAAGGGGCTGAAAGTGAAGCCCACACACCTCATGAGATGAGGCTTGGGCATGGGGCATGAGAGGATAAAAGGGAGGGGCGTGCCCCTCCTCTTGGTTTTTATGTGAAAGAAAAAAAAAAAAAAAAAAAAAAAAGGAGATAGACGTGAGCTCCTAATTTGTAGGAGCTCACACCTAGGGTTCAAAAGGGGAGCATGTGGCCCCCTCCTCTCATCAAAAATATAAGGATACGGCAGCCCCCTCTCCCAGGTTGAATTCAGCCGCAAACAAACACAAAAAAAAAAGGAGGAGAGAATAAGGAGCGGACCCCGCAAAAGAAAAAGAAGAAAGGGAACCGTGAGATCCCTCTTCTCTCCTCCCTTTGTGCCGTGAGAGCTCCTCCCCTCTCTTCTTTTCTTTTGTGCCGTGAGAGTGCCTCCTCCCCTCTTGGTTTTTGTGCCATGGGCAAGCCTCCTTCCTCTTGGGGTTTCAGCCATGAGCATCAAAGAAAAATAGGGTGGTGTATGGCTTTCTCTCTTCACCCTTCTTCCATCCACAAGAATAAAAGAAAAGGAGGCAGCAAGATGGGATCTTCTTCCTCCCTTTCAAGTCCTTCTTCTTCCTCTTGAGATCTATCAAAGAGTTGATAAATCAAGAGAGAATTTCAGCCATCAAAACATATCTCTGCAAGGGAGCTAGCACCCCAGGGAGATTAGAGAGTTTGGATTGGTTCTCTGCCTCGTGTGGATACCCGTAGAGGCCGGACACGTGTGCGGCTTCAAGGAACCTTTCAACAAATACCACGATCATCAGATTGCGGTGAATATCTACCCGCACAAGGTGAAGATCTGATCTTCCTAATATTATGTAAAAGTATTTAATCCTAATCTATCTACGAACGACGGTTTTAAAATATGATCATGCGATGAACGGAATCTCGCGCATGTCTTCCGCTGCGCGCAGAATTTTTCTGAAATTTTCTGCGGCGTGCGAGGGATTCCAACACGGTGGTACCTTGTCCAAGAATTAGCATGACCTCCTATAGTAGCTTGTTATTTGCTCATAAATGTCAAAAAATATTTGATTGGACCCTGTCCAATGTCGCTCTCTCCCTCTCTCTGAAAAAATAAAAAAGAGAGTAGAGAAATTAACTTTTTGAGCAAGTTCCTTCTAATTTTATTTTCATATCAGTGGTTTGCTTTCTGTCTTTCCTATATCTATTGTTTAGGTAGTTGTTTCGGCCAATTTTCTTGTGTTGCATCTGACATCATAATCAGAAACTATTACAAGCATAGGAATAAGATCTTTAACGTCATAGCTAGCTTAACAATCATTCATAAAAGTGGAGCTCAAACCCTACAATTCAACCTTCTTGTTTTAGTTGTAAAATATCTATCACTTAGTTTTCTCTCCCTTTTAATATGTATAGTTTCATTCTCGTTTTTTCTTATCCTTTTCAAGTTCTCTCAACATCTTCATTATTTGGGACTTCTCTTGGTGGTGCAGTTTGAACATGGCAACCAAAAACATAGCAGCTGTGGCCACAGCCTTTGCAATTGCATATGTATCAGACACCTTAATCACTGAGAAGAAGATATTTGGATGTCAGTGGGTGTATCTGTTGATTAGTTGTTGTCAAAATTCCAGTTCTAGCTTGGCCATCTTGTTTCTTGAAAGCAGGTACCACCCCGAAAACTACCTCAAATAAGGAATGGTGGGAAGCAACTGACAAGCAGTTTCAGGCATGGCCGCGCACGGCTGGACCCCCGGTTGTCATGAATCCCATCAGACGCCAAAATTTTATTGTGAAGTCATCCGAATCTTGAGGTGAACTTAACTTGATCAAGCTTTCATCTACTAGTTCTCTTACTACGATATTCCAAACTATTATGTATGTTGTTCGATTAACTCACCTACCACCCTTAATGATCAGGTATCATAAAGATCTTGAGAAGTGCTGCTCATACTTTGATGGTGATATGTTGTTCTTCAGACCAACAGATTTCTTTGTCCATGATTTTCTAAATATGGGGTTTTGTACTAAGAAATTCTATGAAATTGTAAGAACTTGGAGTTCTTGATGACGCTTAATTACCAATAAGCAAACACTTTTAGCAAGGCCTGAAGAATATTAATATTTCGCTGCGCGCACGTTAAGATTTTGGTTTATGTTCATATTGAATTAATAACACTAAGAACATGGATGGCTTATATTGCGACATCAAGCTGACAACCTCACTGAGGCTTTGTTCGAAAATTATGTAGAAGGGATGGGTCTGTCCATGCATATAAGAGATGTCGATTTGGCTGGAGATCTTTCAGGTAGGTGCTTAAACTATGCCGAATTATGCTACCTTTTTTCATGAATCATCATTGATTACTGGTTTCATGGTTTTAGTAAACTTTTGATTTTGCTGGAACCTCGAGCATCTGCTTATAATTTTGTAACTTACCTCGGCATGCCATCTATAAGCAATCAGATGGCTTTTTAAACATCAATGTTTTTGTAGAGTTCAGGCTTTCTCAGAGATGGCACATAGGATTATCACGTCCATGTATCTTATGCTTCTAGATCTAGTGGAGATGATAACATGAGCCCGATAGGCTTTATTGACAGCTTCATCTCAAGCAAAACTTACAGTAGCAGGAAATTATAGGAGTATTATTGTAATGGTGGTGGATAGAGCAACGGATGCATCAGTACGAAGGAATGATTTGATATATATAGAAGAAAAAAGAGATGGAGGGAGACCGAGAATCATACAGAATGAAGTAGTAAGTAGAAACTTAATATCTCTTCATCTTTCAGAAAGTGTGATCCTAAATAAAGGGGAATAAAGGAAAATGATTCATGTAGCCAACTCCCACTAGTTTGGGACTAAACTAGGTTAAGTTGAGTTGATGATAGTGAGGTTGAAGCATTGTAATTCTGCAGTTGATCAAATGATATGAGCCTGCTGCTTGAGTGGCATGACCTTCAAGAGTCTGTCTCTCGCTAGGGATTGGGTTGGCAACTATTTCATCAGTATTCTTGCCATAATAATTTTTAAACCAAATAGGGTGAAGTCTCGATCAAAGGGTAAAGGCCAGCCTCGTACTCAAGTTACTGATACCAATCCTCGATTTTACAAATCTAAAGAATTATCACACTTTGCGATAAGGATCTTGTAATTAGTTATACACATCTTATTTCGTGCATAGTAATGAGATCCACCTGATCCTAGCTTATAATTGTGGTACCAAAATCTCATTATGTAAAACAACACTTAACAACCATTTGCATGTGTGGTTCTGGTCGGGCTTTCCTTCGGTATCTAATAATCTTGCTCTTGCTCGCCGCTGGCGCATCTCTCTTAACTATTGCTCATTTTTTCCGAACTAATCTTTTTAGAAGGGACAATTCTACATATTTTTCTTAGATATTGATCTCAATTTTCTAACTATAAAAAAGCTATTTTAAATAGTAATATATGGAATTTAGAAAATTAGATTCATTTATTGCTATTGTGTTGGCTATAACTGTTGTTGTAATGTATATGTGTATTGGTAATATTAGGTGCTTGATATTGATACAAGCTAAATCTCAGTGGAGATAGAAAACCTTGACCAGAGCAAAACAAGCAAAACTAGGCTATTACAATGAAGAGCTAAGAGGTTGAATCATAACTTAAGCATCAAGCCATTCATAGTAGGTTGTTTCTTAAACTATTTTGACATAAATGACACATTACTCTAACAATTTTACCAGTAAATATATAAAATAACTAGCGTTACAGGTGAGCATCTATTAATCATTCGATTCTTTTTCTTCTCATCCATCCATTCCTATGGTATGGAACATAAACCAAAGTTAAGCTGGCAAACAAATAGGTTGATGGCATGGACCCAAGAGTTTGAATTTACTTTTTTGAGTAATCTTTTGAATTCTATCTTGAAGGCACCCTAAACATTCGAACTCCATGCGGTGGACACCGCTTCTATTTGCAAATTACAAGGAAGTCAATGTAGGATAGGAGTTGTATCTTTCACATGATAGAAGGATTTGCCTTTCTTAGCATGAATCCACCATTGGATCACCTACTGCACAAATCTCAAAGCACTCCGAATTCATTCATCACTTGCATAGATCTCAAAGCAACTGGTGAGTAATCTAATGGTGGATACAAGTAATGGAAAGTTAAACCTTCTTCTTTCACACCAAAGATGTAACTGAGATCCTATCCCACATACATTAATAGGTTGAGGCTGTATTTTTTGCACGAAAGATAGATTGACTATCCTTCACATGAATCCACTGCTAGATCACTCACCGGTGGTTTTGAGATCTACATGGTGGGTGATCCAACGGATTCATTTGAGGGAAGATAAAATCTTCCTTTCATATAGGAGATCCAACCCTTATCCTTTGAGAAAATATACTCTATACTGAGTGTACCATATGGCCACCACATCAATCATTGTCTTCTTTCTACAGGCCAATTATTGGGATGAGTGCATGATGCATAAGGCCCATAACAAGGAGATGCAATGATTGGCATGATGCACATTCATGTTGGTGTGAGTAGGATAGGATATAATTTTTTCTATCCTTAGGGACGGATATGTCTGCAAATTAGTAGTATAAAGCAGAAAAAAAGAAGAGAGAGAAGGCTCCAAATCTCTGCTATCCAGCCCCACTCTCATCCACTCCCAGGTATCGTGTCAAATCCGATCCTCTCCAAATCCATAAATTTCATTTTTTTCAGTCTGGTTAATAATATATACAAATCTCCATTCCATCAATAGCTCCTTCTCTTCTAATATCCATTTATTTTTAAATTTATTGCTCTATGACAGATAGTGAGTACTGAATTCCATTTCTTTTTTTTTTCTTTTTTATAAACAAAAGCCTTGTTAATATCTATGACCTGACCCTATGATTGATTAGAAATGAGTTATGCTCGAGAGAATACGATTTCTCATTCTTTCTTTCTTCCTTTCAACTTGTTTATAAAGTTTTGGGACTAATTTTTTGGAGATTTAGAGCGTCTCGGTGCGGTGGGTTGAGAAATTCCAGATTTTGGAATGGAGGTTATCGGGTTTGGTAGGCCTTCATCAGTGTCCTTTAGAAGACTTGTTTGTTTTGTAGAAAGAGAAGGGTGTAGTATAGTCAATGAAAAATAAAAAAAATACTTCATATTTGGTTGGAGTTTTTTTTAAAAAAATTGCAAAAGTAGCTTTTTTATAAAAATAAAATTTTTATATTTCATAGAAAAAAAATCCATGTTAGAAAGTGTCCTTAATATTTTAGATAAAATGAAGCAAGGCATTTTTCTTTATTGGGGGGTATAACAAATATTTTAAATAATTTTTCTAGAAAAGTAGATGTTCAACTAAATATAAGCCACTATGCAATATACTACTTTCTCATAGTCAACTAAATATTTAAAAACCACCTTTTCATACATCATATACCCAATTATCAGCTTCTTTGGAAAACATTTCAGTGAGAGAAAAATTTTTCCATAACCAAAGGAGTCCAAAAAATTCCAACAGTGCTTAGATGACTTTTGATGGAATTGGGAGAACAAAGCGAACCAACCTAGAATTCTTTATTTATTATTTTTGAATCAAAGATGGTCCGCTCATAAGTGACAGTAATATCATCTGAGCAAATGCTTAATGATCCAGAATATTAAATTCTAATGCAACTCAACCTACATACCTTCTAATCCTAATTCAATTCAATCCAAAGTTTCTTCTTTTTTTTTCAACCGAATTGAAATTTATCTTAAACTAAGTCAGGCTGGGTCAGATTATGGTTGGATTGAATTAAGTCTCCAACATTAATCAAGTGACATAGGTTATATAGGAACATACAGATAGTTGAAAGGTTTGGTGAATTTTTGTTACATTAATATTAATTAGATTGAGGTCCTAACTATTCGTTAATTTCAATATTATACTATAATCATAAAAATCATATAAGAAACTTACATAAAACATAAATACAAATTGAAAGTGTAAATGTGAGTTATTTATTTTATTTATTGATTTATTTATTTATCAAGTTGGGTCAATTTCAAGTTAGGTTAGGGTTAGATTTGAGTTGGTTCAAGCTTAATCTAAACCTAATCAAACTTGTGGCGAGTTGGGTAGATCTAACCCAAGCTGCGCCTCCAGGATTTGCTGATGTACACTTTTTCCCCACTAGTTTGTCTATTATGCCACGTCACTAACATATATGAAATAGTTAAAAAAGCCATGGTTACCAATTTAACAAACGTCTATCATGTAATGCATCGCTTTACCAAGCATAGAAACAAATCAACATCCCTCCAGTGTTGAGGACTAGCATCCTAATGTTTTTGCTTATTTAACCAGGTGCTAACCTTTAAGATTATTTATCATTGTTTTTTAGTTTGACAACATTTTTCGAAACTCTTTTACTACCATAACAAGTAAAACAAACACTTTGATTATCTTAGATGAACAGTATCAGCAACTATAAGGATGAAAAATAGATATCCCTATTTGCCTATCCAATTAATAGAATTTTTCGAAAAAAGTTCGCTATTATAATTAAATTTCTACATCTTGGTTAAATTGGGGATTGTCGCAGTGGTCATATCTCTCTATGTCAAACTAGAGATTCTAGGTTCAAATATTAAGTGGTGCATACTTAAGAATTAGGACTTAGGTAACACAAATATAGGTGGTCTTCCTCTTTTTCTCCCATTTTCAACCTATTGTTTATCCTATTGTATATCCAGGTAACCTATTGTATAGGTGGTCTCCCTTTTTTTTTTCTCCCATTTAAAATTTACACCATGAAAAAGATCTGTATCTTGCAAATTTTCCTTCAAGAGTCATGCTCCATGTAATTTATTGTGTATCCAAAATGAACAACAAGCCACATTTTGGTCTACATGTGGGCATCAAAGGCTTATTTAGGATAATATTGTCTATTTTTCCTTCAATGGGATTTAGAGTTCACTTTCTTAATTAGTTAAAAAAACATCTAATTTTACGATTTTAGGTGGAATCATATATTAGATATTAAGAACATTATTTACTATTATTTTACTCACCTGAAGTATCATTACTAAAGTCCCCATGTTTAGGACTGCACTATCCAAGATTTGAACCTAGAATATCCAATTGCTAAACAAAGATGACTATTAGGGTAAGCCCCAATATTTGATTTTAACTATTTGATATACTTCCTAAATTCTTTTTGAAATTTTATTCAAATATTTTCAAACACTTACACCTCATTGAATTGTATGCTAGCACCAAAGCCTATAAATTCTTCTGCCATATTTGTAGATCCGCCGCAGCGGTTCCTCAGCCACCTATCAAAAACTCAGTTTATTGATCTCACTTGCATTACTCATACTTGATGATGCTTGTTCTGCATAAGTCTAATCTCTTGTTTATTATTTAACTTTGAGCAAAAAGAGCAATGGTAACAACACTGAACTCGGCCTCCTCCAAGACGGGCTCTTGGGTGCCGGACCAGTCTCCCTGGTTTGTCCTTATTTGTATAAGTCAGTGCAAGTCTAATCATGTTTGTGCTTCCACAAGTATTTGTTATGGTTTCATCTAATCTCTCTGTAAATACTGTACTCTCTCTCTCTCTCTCTCTCTCTCTCTCACACACACACACGCGCGCACAATCCTTGAAGAAGTGTGGATGGTAAGAAAAACGGGAGTTTCATTTGCATTATTTCCATAGTTACAACGAGAACTGTTGCTGGAAATTGGACCCGGGGGAGACCGTCGGCCGGAAGGGAGAGGCTCCGCTGCCTGGGTGGCGGGTGGCGGCTCGTCGACGGGCGGCGTCCTCCTGGAGACCTGCAAGAAGCCGGTGGCCGGGCTCTCCGGCGCCGGCCCTCCGATGCTGAAGTCAGTGAAGGGTCAATATGAGGAAAGGGAGAGAGAGGATCCAGAGAGTGAGACGGAAAGAACCCCCTCTTTAAGTGGAGGAATTTCCCTTTTATAGAGAGGGCCGGGTTACCTATGATGTGACAGAGCAAATTGTTTGTCGTACAATTAGTCATGAATGCCCGATCGTGTGAGTCATTGCTATCATTGTAGGAGATTAAGCCGAAGCACAAGTCGTCGTGGAGTCATGCCGTCATTTGTAGGCATGCGGCTTTGCCGTGAGAGGCTCGACGTCCGTAGGCGATGGAAGCCATACGCTTTAATTGTTGAGTGAACCGAATGTCTGCACGACCCATACACATTAATTGTTGGCGAAGACAAAACGTAACCTTTCGGTCGTGCTGCGGGAGGACGTAATCTCAGTACGCAACTCAGGCGTCCTCGGGTTGGTTAGGCTATCCGAGTGCCGCCAAGCCAAAGGGGGTCTACTCGGTCGGCCCCTGCTCGGAGGGGTCTGCTCGGTCGGCCCCTGCTCGGAGGGGTCTGCTCGACCTTGCTCGGTTGACCCCTACGCGGAGGGGTCTGCTCGGTCGGCCCCTGCTCGGAGGGGTCTACTCGACCGGCCCCTGCTTGGAGGGGTCTGCTTGACCGGGACGTGGTGACACTTTTCCCCCCAACAAGAACATCTGTCATTAGATTTTGCACACGTCACATACTCATTACACCACCCAAGAACATGTTATTATAATGTATAAATGAACATTAGCAATTGGGAAGTTTCACCATCTGCAAATAAAATGGTATTATTTTCGTAATAATGTATTGTAATATTTGTTCAAGATATACAGACAAAACTGGTGCAGCAGCTAAATGTAGAGGTGCATTTTAAAATGGAAACACAAACACCAAGACTGCTTTCTCCCACATCTATGGAGTAGATGGTTTCGCAACGAGAAAACGGTACAGATGACTTATCTCCACAAATATGTATAAAAGTCGCTTTGGCCGAGTGGTTAAGGCGTGTGCCTGCTAAGTACATGGGGTTTCCCCGCGAGAGTTCGAATCTCTCAGGCGACGTTAAATTTTGTTTTTTAGGCTTTATCCCACCACCCCCGCCCCCCTCTCCTCTCTCTCTTTTTGCTGTCTTACATCCACTTTGGCATTATGTGAGCTGAATCATATCCACAATGCAGCTCAAGTCCCACAAAATCCATAGTGTGTGTGTACACACACATATACATACATATATATACACACACATATATATATATATATATATATATACACACACACACAAAGCGACTTCTAACGGTCTTTGCGACTTTCATTGTCAAAGAGTTTGGCACGAATCTACATTCCTGGAGTGGAAACGATAGTTTCATCTACAGGATGAGAGGAAGAAGTTTCAGCAGTGGAAGTTAGATTTTGATTAGGTTTTTCTTGAGTAAACATAATATCTTCATCTATAGGATGAGAAGAAGAAACTTTAGTAATGGATGTTATATATTGATCGTCTGCTTGCAATTTCTCTGATTGGGAAATTTTTATTACTTTAAAGTTAATTGTGTTACTATCAAAATTCTGTGAACCAAATATAATCTGGAATATATAACCGAGGTTGAGTGTCTTTTTAAAAATAGGGGGAAGAACGAATCTGTCAGACTTTTTGTCGGTAGCAAAGTTAACTACTGGTACACCAATTAATTATTGAGCTAATTTGCCAAATATTACAAAATTTGCAATACCGATTAGATCCTCAACAATGGCATTCAATTTGTACCTATATATAGGTTAATATAAAAATATTATTCGAATCTTACACTATAAATATATTTTTTTAAAGCAAATAAAGAAAAATGTAGGACAAATATGTCTTTACCATGGTATGGAGGTTGATCATTTTTTCCGCATTGATTCAAAAACAATTTCCATAAACTTTTATAACTGCTCTGCAGTTATGGCATGCTTTATACCCCTAACCATAACTATTGTCGATCATTTTTAAAATAACCTCGCATCTAAATTTGATCCCCTAAAAAAACAATTTTTTGGAAAAAACATAATACCTAGTTTGTATTCTAAAATAATATTATATCACCTTAAATAAATATTTTATGTTCTAAATGTTGGAACATTTGTAGTATTTTTTTGGAGTTTTATATCATACCTGAAATTTATTGGGATCCAAGTCCAATAAATTTTTTATTTCTTTTCTATTAGTGGATGCTTCCTTACGAGGGTCAAAGTTGCTTGTTCTTGTCATGCCATGAATATAATCGGAGCATTTTGTATTTCTAATCTGAACATTAATACTATACATATTCAGGTAAAAGACTGGATAATTTTTATATAATTCGAGTAGTGCCAAAACTATTTTATCATAACCTGTTTTGGTAGTTGATAATTTGTGAATTCATATAATATTTTGATCTAAAAGTGGTGGATAGACAATCATCTTTTGAATAAGAAGGAAACCATAGGAAAATTTTATTGCAAAGATGTCTAACACCATTTTTTATCCAGCAAAAAAAGTAGAAAGAAAGTTACCTTTATATGTTCTTATAATCATGCCAACCAAGATAACTATGACAGGTTCGTTTCTTTCATTTTTGTGACCAACAGTTTCATCAAATTCTTAAGCTAATTTACCCCAAAAAGTGATAGCCAACTTTTCGTTTTTGTTAGTCAAATAGAATTTGAAAGCACAATGTAAAGAAAATGGAAGAAATAAAAAAAGCACAAATATTTATGAAAATGAGAGCCAAATTAGCTTACTTTAAGTTTTCAATTTCCAAAATTCTTTTTTTTTGGCTAAAAAAAAGGGTGGGGGGAGGAATTAGCCCACCCCCACGTAGCAGCCCCCACTCCGCCAAGAGAATGTTCGATGCGGGTAGACTATTTCCAAATTTCTTTTATAAACCATTTTTTCTCTGTTATATAACTAGTCAAGGGGGCCAACTATTACGAAATGACCAATATCATCTGCATAGGAGGAAAGAAACGTTATATAACTATATTTTATAAATATTTGCTAGAAATAAGCCTGTTATTTTGCAGGCATAGCTGTTAGATAAATATCATTGTACTTTATTGCTATGATTTCACTAAAATCAATAAAATTGAACTTATGTAAAGGTATAATGTCAATGTTATTGTCCACATGTTATATACTTGTCCACTTATTTATATAGATCATATATTCATGGACAGTTGTCTTAAAATTTTTTCTATTCCCTGCTATATTAATTTTTTACAAATAACATACATGTGCTTCAATAAGAAGGCTTCCGAATTGATCAGCAGCTTCTTTTCATATAGATGCTTGAATGGAAGTTCCCTATATATAGAAAAATATATCAGCGATATATACATAAGAATTTGACACAAAAATATCATGAAAGAAAATAAGTAGAAGTTTGAATAACCTCTTCATCAAGAAATATGCAGTCAAAGCTCATCAATTGATTTTCCATAATGGGGTTTATGGAATCCCACATCCTTGAAAGCCTTACTTTGATTTTCCAATTACGTTTTTCCAGCATCAATGTGGATAATAAACTATACTCCATTTCTTGTATCAACCTATTTTTTATAGGAAATACTACTTAATTAAATAGCATCGATAAATTCTTAGAATATTTCTTTTTGTAGATAATAGGAAATTACTTTGATCATAAAAAATGGTACCTAAAGATAGACTATTAATTTTTTATTTATAAATAATGTTCCTTGTGTAATTGCTCAAAATTGTAAAATTATTTTTAATCAAAATTTTCAATCTCTATCATGAAGTTACTCTTGAAACAACAACATATAATTGCCCATGCCAGAACACAAGTTTAGGCAAGCAAACTCCAGCATTTTAAAGTTTGTTCTTCACTTTTGTTAATTGTCATTGCATAACAAAGTTTGACTGAAAATTATCCTTGACTTTTTTTCGGCATTTTTTTTAAAAACCTTTCAAACAGATGAGGGGAGAATTTCTTAGTAAATCCAAAATAGGATTTTTTTTTTTTTGGGAAGAAACTGTTTCTAACTGAAGCATTTTCTTCCTTAAAAAAAAAGCTTTCAATAAAAATTAAATAAAACCAAACATGACCACCTCTGATTGTGATTTTGATTTCGAAGCAGAGCACCTTCAAAAAAAATAAATTATGCATATCTCTGCGAATGCATTGGATTAGTTACTTTTTCCCCAAGTAAGATCATCCCTTTCTAATAATATTTTAGAAAGTAAAAGAAGTTATTTTTTTAAACAAATATTTTTCACACCCCCTAAGATTTATCCCTCATGTGGCCCCCCCGCCGAGTACCTCTCCGTACCTATTTTCTTTTGTACTCTTTTTTTGTGGTGCAAAGCTTTCGATGTGGAAGGCACCTAAGAGGCACGACGGTAATTCTCGACGTGGGATATAAATAGGCAATTCTCAATGTTGGGGTATAAATAGGCGAAAGGCGCATATAACAGTTGCGCCGAAGCGACTGGCTGTCCCTACATTAATTTTATTTCGATACGGATCCAACACCATCTTTTCGACTTCTATCTCCTTTGAATATTCGGGGATTAAGACTTGGAGTCTACTGGAGAGGCTTTCGATCTATTCATCCCTACCATCCAAACAAAAATTGCCACGTTCTTGCTATCCCCTCCTATTCGTCAAGCACATTATTTTTTTTTTGAATTTGTACCCTTTCGTCGCATTCCTTCAGGCAGTCATTCTTTTTGTCACTTTCCTTCGGGCGGTCAGCACGTGAGATACACTAATATCAATAACTTTTTTTTAAAAAATTTTGGGGCACTTATTGTACGTTTTGCGACTTTCCTTCGCCCGGTCAACACATCAGGTACCATAGCACCAATAACTTTTAAATTAATTTTTTTATAAATATTTTTTTAAATATCAAATTTTATATAAATATTTTTTTAAAATTAATATTTATATGTATATCCTCGTAAAACTTTGTTATTGTACATATGCATGTAATATAACGGTTGTTCCAACGGTGTTAAAAAAATCATATTTATATTAATTAAAAATAAAATAAAATTTTAAAATTATGTTATTGCCTCTGTCTTCTTCTTCAGCTATCGGGATCGCGATCTATTTGCATATCTACCTATTAAAAGTATTTTAGTCATTTTAATTTGAAGGCATTAATTTTTTAACGTCGTTAGATAGCATAAATAAATATGCAAAAACAAAAATAAAAAAGAATATAATGACAAAATAAGTATTTGACGAGGGTATATATGTAAATATCAATTTTGAAAGGATATTCATAAAAAAATCATAATTTTTTTATTTGGAGGCATTGATTGTATATATATATATTCTATATATATATTATATCATTTTGGGCCCTCATTATTATTACTATTCTTATTTTTTCCGACCTAACGTTCACTGTGTCGCTGCTAGGGAATAGGCACCTTCTTTGGATTGCCAGTCAACTCTTTTCTCGTCAAAGCTAGGTATGTTCTAATATTAATAACTTTTTTCATTTTGCGGCACTTATTGTATGCATAATATTTTCTTAAAGAAATAGGCGCTTTCCACTACGACCGCTTTCCGCTGTGACTAACATGTGGCACTGTGACTGGCATGTGGCCGCGGGCAAACTAGACATGCATTGCCAACAGAACTTCTTTGGATTGCCCTTTAATGAAGGGGATAGATTATTCTATATTCTACTATTTTTATGGATTTAGAGAAGTAGTTGATCCAAAGATTCGTTACAAGAGAGTGATTAGAGATAAAATTTTTCCATCTTTATTTACACTAGATTTTTGTTAGAGCTGATGCAAGATTTTAGATTATTGTTTGGTTTTATGAGATATTAAATTTTGATTTAGTTATTTCAATAAAAGTTTGAATATTGATTATTTAAATTTATTTTGCTATTTATTTATGATATCATTTTGAGATGCCTTACATGCTTGTGGAAAGAGTTTGCTAGTGAGCATGCGGCGGTTGCTGACTCATGACCTCTAGTTGAGGAGTGACAATATTATAGAATCAGAGCATAAGTAGATAAATTTTAATATATACAATCAGACATAGGATAAGTGTAGATGGATAGACATTAGGGATATTAGGATGTAAATCTATGTTGATTATAAAATAAGTTATTCGAAGAATTGAAACATTTTATTCGATGATCTCTAACTAAAGAAAAAATATTGTACATTATCTATTTGATAATTTTGGATCTTTTTATTGAGAGATATTTAGTGAATCCTAAGAATATTGGTGGTTTAAATTAGAGTTGCGCAGCAAAAGCATGGAAAATTGAATTATTTTCAAATTTGTTAGATACGATAAATTTGATTTGAGAAGTGTTATGACCTCATTTGAAAGAAGTAACCTCACAAAATTTTTTAAGAGGAGAGAATATAACACCACCCTAGCTATTAAGGAATTGGGTCAGGTCTACTTGACTGGTGCAGATGCATAACCCTATTCGACTTGGAGTAGGAGACAGACTCCTACTCCATCTTGATTTCTAATAGGAGCTAGAAAACCTAGCTTCCATCAGTTATTTAAAGACCCCCAATGCCCTCTTCACTTCACAACCGAGAAGTTTTGCCAATCACCATTATTAGACCACCGTTTGTTCCTTCTCCTTTTTTTGACTTCCAATGGTCTTGGTTTACGGTGCTCGCTGAAGATTTTAGCTAAACACTCACCAAAGATTTAGGTTTCGAGAGAAATTTTGAAATTAATTGGATCTATTAGTTGGATTGTGCTCGTAAGATAAGTAATGTGACTCTTTTTCTAAAATTATCAATAAATTATAAATATTTTTTGAATCGAATAATTCTTGATCTATAAACTTGGTATATAGTATTTTATTATTATATATGTTTTTTTTGGAATATTGTATGATTCTTGGTCGAATGTATTAGTTTCGATATGGATTATGCTTGATGGATTTCTCTATCATAAGATTTATGTATCTTACATTTTGAAACACTAAACACACATATGAGAAAAAGAGTTTTGATCCAAAATAGATTTGGACTCTCAACTAGACTATATTTTGCTATTCTGCCAATGGGGGTTGTATATTATCATTTTGATATCCTTCCAGTAGGGCTTGTACATTGGTACTTCGATACTTTGCTAGTTGGGATTATATGTTGATACTTCGATACTCTGCTAGCGGGGGTTATATGTTGTCACTTTGATACCCTGTCATTGAGAATTATGCGGCGGCACTTTGATATGGTCATGTTCATTGCTGTCGAGATGCACTTGATATTTTGAAAGAAATTGATTTATAAATAAAATTTAAAATTTGCAATGATTGGATAGTATTTAGATATGGTTTTGAATTGATGTACTTTGCATGATTATTTTTAGTATATTAATTATTTATCATATTGCTTGGTTTATTTAGCTAAAATGTTTATTGCTTACTGGGCTATCTAGCTCATTATTCAATACTCTACTATTTTTACAAATTTGGAGAAATAGCTTGATCTGAGGATTTGTTATAGGAGAGTAACTAGAGACAAAATTTTTATATTTTTATTTAGACTAGATTTTTGTTAGAGTTGATGCAAGATTTTTTATTATTGTTTAGTTTTATGAGATATTAAATTTTGATGTAGTTATTTCCATAAAAGGTTGAACGTTAGTTATTTAAATTTATTCCGTTATTTGCTTATGATATATTATTGAGATGCCTTGCATGATTATGGAAAAAGTTTATTGATGAGCATGCAACGATTGTCGTGACCTTCAACTTGTGATCTCGGGTTGAGGGTGTGACGATTTTATGATATCATAGTATAAGTGGATAAATTGTGACACATAGAATCAGACATAGGATGAGTATAGGTGGGTTGATACTTGAGATATCAGGATGTAAATTTATGTTTATTATAGAATAAGTTATTCGAAGAATTAAGAAATCTTATTCGAGAATTTTTAAATAAAAAAATATTGTCCATTATCTATTTGATACTTTTGAATTTTTTCATTGAAAGATATTTAGTGAATCTAGAGAATATTGGTGGTTTAAATAAAAGCTGCATAGCAAAAGCATGCTCAGATATTTGGAATAGGTAACCTCAACTTTTTAAAAACTCCGGTAAAAAAAATTTGAGGATGAAATTTGTTATGGGGAGAGAATGTAACACCTAGCTCAGAAGAAATTAGGTCTGGTCCACTTAACCACTCGAGAGGTAAGAGTTATAGGAGACGAAGAAAGGGCAAAACCCTTTTCGACTTGGAGCAAGAGATGAACTCCTCCTCTATTCTAATTTTCGATGAGAGCTAGAAAACTTAACCGCCATCGGCTATTTAAAGACCCCCACACCTGTTTCACCTCACATTTGATAGGTTTTGGCGATCACCACCATTGGTTTCTTCTCCTTCTCCTCTTGACTTCCAATGATTTTGGCTTACGGTGCTCATCAAAGATTTTAGTTGAGCGCTCACCAGAGTCTTACATTCTGAGAAGAATTTCCAAAATTAATTGTACCTATTAGTAGAATTGCATTCGTAAGATAAGTAATGCAACTTTTTTTCTAGATTTATCAGTAAATTATAAATATTTTCCGAATTAAATTATTTTTAATTTATAAACTTTATGCATAGTATTTTATTATTATATATGGTTTTTTCTAGAATACTGTTTGGTTCTTGATTGAACGTATTAGTTTCGATATAAATTATGCTCAATCTATTTCGATGTCTTATAATTTTATGTATCTTACGATTTGGAATGCTGAACATGCATTTGAGAAAAATAGTTTTGATTCAAAATAGATTTGAACTTACAATCGGACTATATTTTGATATCCTGTTAGTGGGGGTTGTGTCAGGATCAAGCGCTACCATTACACCAAAATCTGCAGGTGTTAGTGAAGGTGCAACTTTATTTTCTTAAACTAGCGTAGGGGCCTATAGCGCCACGAGTCGACTCCGACCAAGCCTCGCCCGACTCCGGACTCCGACAGGGCCTCGTCAGTGGGTTCAGGGACCTCCTAGTGGTATAACCCACCTTACTCCTCCAGCTCATCCATGTTGGCAGGCGGCAGGACTGACTCGGCCTTTCAGGCCTCTGCCAATGTTGACTCGGGCCTCCTTATCAACGAGGTCCAGCCTTGGGGTCCCCATGATGTTGGCCACCTCCTTGGGAGTGGCACTGCCGACCATGGCACGAGCCTTCTCGTTGTCGATTTTGTGTTGGTGCTCCTTGGAGATGATCCCAAGCTTCTTGTGTCACGCCCCGAGCCTGAAGCGCGGCAGATGCCGCACGTCCGCACGGCGGACCGCACAGGCGTGTAAGGCAGCAAATCATATCAAAGCAAATACAAATGCTTAAAGATGACAAAATTATTTAAGTTGTTCAAAAGCAGTCTTACAAAATTTCAAAATAACATTTGCCAACATAATTCAAATGTTTAGACTAATCTAAAATGCTAATAACTGAAGAAATAATAGTGCACTCCCCAATCTCGTGCGATCAAGTCTCTGGATCTGAAAAACAGAGAAAACAAGATAATGAGCTATACTAGCCCAGTAAGTAACAAAATACCCAGAGTGGGGTCAAAGCATATCAGATGATAAATCAAAACACAAAATAATGACTGAAAATTTAAATCACAAGTAAGCATATTTTTCTTTCGAAACTTATTATCATTTTTACAAAAACTCTGATACCAGAATCCTAATACAAACAGGCTATGGCCACGTAACCCAGTGGCATGGGTTGCACAAGGAGCCAAATCCACTATTTTTATCAACCAATGGCTGCCGATGTTGCACAAAAGTGCCAAATCCACTATATTTATCCACCAATGGCAGCCGGCGTTGTACAAAAGTACCAAATTCACTATATTTACCCATCGATGGCAGCCGGTGTCCAAATCCACTATTATAATCACCGGTGGCGTGGTGTCGAAACCGGTTCCTCACAGATTACAAGTCGACATGTCCAACGTATAACTCCATTGGTAGGGCCAGAACAGAATAGAACAGATCATAGCTATGCTGAGAATGCATATATATAAAAACAGATTTCATAAATTGCCCGGTCATAGTTTACGGATTTCAGAGCATAATTTTCAAATAAAATTTAACATGCCAGACCCATTTTACTAAATACAAAACATATTTCAAAATTTAATCCACTAATAATTATTTTACCAAATAATTTAGAAAAATACACTTTGAAGCATTAAGTTACTTATCTCTTCTTGCTTAACTCCTACTTCAGATAAGCAGATCAGGTTCACATGTTTAAATTTAGTTAATCTCTGTGTTAATTTCAGAGCTAAACAAAACCAAAAATAATACTATTAGACGCGGCCCAATAGGGCTCAGAGTTGGCCCATAATGGGCATGGCCCGATAGGGCCCACATCGAACACGGCCCAATGGCCTGCATAGATCCGGCCCAATAGGACCCCCAAAGTTGGCCTCTAAAAGGATCATTTATGCAATAAAAAATCATTGCAGGGACCAATATTTAGTCACAGGGTACTGTTCTATAATAAAACTTGAGTAAAGGGACAAAACATATTAGAGGACCTTTACGTAATAAATCTTTCTTATAGGGATCCATCATAAATTATAGAAGACCCTTTTTATGAAATAATATACTGTCAAGGGCTTAACTGCAAAATTTCATTTATTAGCCAAACGGGTTCGGGTTTCACGTGTCGGGTTCCGGGTTTCAGGTCGGGTTTCGGATTTTTTTTTTAACCGGGCCCAAGTTGGGCCCATAGTGAACCGGGCCTAAGTCGGGCCGACGGTGAACAGGGCCCATGCTTGGCCCTGTTCGACTCGTAGGGGCCTTCTTCCTCCCCAAACCCCCACGGTTAGGGAAGGGAGAGGAGGAAGAAGGAAAATTGGGGGGAAGGAAGGGGGCCGGCATGATGGCCGGCTTGGGTGGCCGAAGGCCATCCCTCGATCGATGGTCGGCCGACCGCGGTGGCGGCCGGTGGCCGCTGCGGTGGCCGGCGTCAAAAGAACAATCGAGAATGATCTCGGTTTGGGGCCAAAACAAAGAAAATATGACATGATTGATCTTGTAATCAAAGGTTGGAGGGAGCTTACAGGCAGTGGCAGAGGCGGCGGAAGAGAGATCTCGGCTCGGTCCGGCAGCTAGCAGTAGCGATGGCACTCGGAACCGAGGGGACGGATCTCAGAACAGGGGAAGGCTTGCGAAGGGGATTCGGACGGTGATCGGGTGGCATCGGCCACTCAGGAGGCAAGAACCGAGGAAGGAGAGGAAGGAGGGGGAGGAGAGGGAGAGAGAGAGGAGGTTCGGAGGTGGCCTTAGGGGAAGGGAATGGGGGTTTTTATCACCCCCTTGTAACGGCTCTCCACCGCGAAAATCACGGCAGTCGAGCAGAATCCGCGGCCGCGGATTGACCGGAGGGGGGTGCCGCGGGATACCCGCGGCACCTTCGCATCAGCCTTCGCATCAATCGGCCTCGGAGGAGCCGAAGAGGATTGCGATCCTCTGTTCCGGTTCTTCCCAAAAGAAGAAATAGGGCTGAAATCGGCTGGGGTTGCCGACTTTAGCCCGTATCTCACATTATCTCCCTCTTAGAAAAATTTCGTCCTCGAAATTTAACATACCTTAGCTTGCAAAAAAAAAGTCCGGATATTTTTCCTTCATCTCCTCCTCCAGTTCCCATGTAGCCTCACATTCTGAGTGATTGCTCCACTGGGTCTTGACATAAGGAATTGTGCGCCTTCTTAATTCTTGTTCCTTTCTATCAACCACACATACAGGCTACTCAGGACATGTCAAGTTTTCTCTAAGCTGCAAAGGAGCCATTTCTACCACATGGCTCGTATCTGAAACATACTTTCTTAACATGGAAATAACAACAAAAAACACACACTATGAACTCCAGACAGTGATGGTGGAAGTGTTAGTTTATATGGCAGTTAATGATAGCAAGGTGTGACACTAACCAGTCCATTCCGAGAATTATGTCAAAGTTGTGCTTATCTGTAACTATCAAATCAGCAGGCAAGACTCTACCTACTATCTGAACTGGACAAGTCTTGCTGACCTGATTACCAATCATCCCACTTCCGGTTGGGGTGCTAACATGCAAATCACACTCTAATGGCACACAAGGTAGGTCATGTTTTCGCACAGATATCGATGACACAAGAAATGTGTAGCACCAAAATCAAACAATATATAAGCATAAACAGAGGCAACCGGTAGTGTACCTGATACCATAGTGTTGGATGCCTGAGCATCCTGCTGAGTCAGGGCATAAATACGACCCTGTGTGTGCGGTCTCCCCCTTGTCTACTGCTCAGGAGAAGAAGAATAAGCCGACTGAACCGGAGTAGGAGAAGCTTGTACTTGTTGGGCCCCTGTAGCATGGGGCCTCTAATCTGATTGTGATACTTGCCGATTGCGAGGGCACTCTGCTATCTTATGACCCTGTTGACCACATCTGAAACATGCGCCAGATAATCGTCTGCAGAGTTCTGTCTTATGGGCACCTCCACATGCTTCACATTTAGACTGGCCTTGTTGAATAGTCTCTCCATAAGATCCCTGCTTTTCTGATTGCCCAGACCTATTACGAGATTTTGCTGTCCTGCTAGAATTCTGTCCACTATGAGTATCATCATTGATGACCCAAAGATTGATTTAAAGATTGATTTTGATGATCACAAAACTTTGAAGTATAAATACTAATGTTTGTGTTGCAAGAAGAAAGATAATTTGTTTTGCAAGAAACATAGTAAGTTGGAAAAATACAAGAAGGCCTCAAAAGCTCTCAAGAAGAGTTGGAAGAAAGCTACACTTCATTGGCCCAAGTTTCAAGTTCAAAGGATTCAAGTTGGAGGAGCAAATTCAAAGAAAAATTCAAAAGAATAGTCCTCGAGTCGATTCCTGAAAAATTCGAGTCGACTCCGATGCGTGCCGAGTCGACTCTCCACGTTTCCTAGTCGACTCCAAAGGGTAACAGAAGAAAGACAGAACCCTAATTTTTAGACCCTGCAACCGAGCCGACTCCAGAAGACTATGAGTCGACTCCGACGTTTGGCGAGTCAACTCCTAATCATGCATGAGTCGACTCTCAGAGAAATGCAAGGCTAAAAGTCAGAGAACCAACTTCGGTGTGTGAGAGCCGAGTCGACTCCCGCAAAGTCCGGGTCGACTCCGAGGCAGTTCAACTCTAAAGACAGAAGATCGGTATTTCATGTCTGAGAGCCGAGTCGACTCCCGCAAAGTCCGAGTCGACTCCGAGATAGATCAAGTTCAAAGACAGAAGACCTGTCTTTCAGGCTCTGAAAGCCGAGTCGACTCCAAGGAAATCCGAGTCGACTCGAGGAAGTAAAATCGAGAGGATGATTTTGGAATCCTGAAGATCGAGTCGTCTCCAAAAGGGAAAGTCATCTTCGGACAATTGGCGAGTCGACTCCAGGTTCAGCCGAGTCGACTCCAGAACGGGATGGCACTTTATTTCGAATTTTGAATAGTGGCCGAGTCGTCTCCAGTACAGCATGAGTCGACTCCAGCAACACTCGAGTCGACTCTTGATCGAGCGAGTCGACTTCGATCCCAACGGACACTGTGTCAGGAGTTGCAGACTGTGCACAACGGCTCTATTTTTGTCTCTAACGGCTAGATTTTTGTTTTCACGACATCTAAAGCTATAAAATCAAGAGGAGAGCTAGGGAAGAAGTGATGGAAGTGGGAGAGAACATTTAGGAAAGAGATTTCAAAGAGATTACAAGAGAAATCTCCCAAAAGCACAAAAGGGCCATTCAAAGTAAAAGAGAGAGAAGAAGAGCATCCAAGTGAATCCCAAAGCTTCTTCTCCAACTGTGTGCTGCCTCGGTGATCCTCTACTTCGTGCAAAATCAGAAGAGGGTCAAGTAAAGAAGAAGCCGAGTTCCTTCATCTACAAATTTGGTTGAGGGCTTCTTCTCTTTACTTTACTTGTTTATATTTGCTATATTTGCTTATATGAGAAGCTTGTATTTGATTTAAACTCTTGTTCTAATATCTTGTAACTTGAGTCAATCAAGGGATTGAATCAAGGGGCTAAGGTTTGTTGGTGAGCCAAAGGAAAAACCAACGTTGTAAGGTTGTGGTTGGTGAACCTTTGGGAAAACCAACTGGGTTGATTGTGAATCCGAAAAACAATCGTTGTAAGGTTGTGGTTGGTGAGCCTTTGGAAAAACCAACTAGGTTTGATTGTGAACCCGGAAAAATAATCGGTTGGTTCTAGTCGGTGAGTCTGTGAAAACCGACCGAGTTCGTTGTGATCTCGCAAAACAACAAGTTGGGTTGTGAGCTTGTAAAACAACCGGCTGTAATCTGAAGGATTATAGTGAAATTCCCAAGAGGTCTTAGGGAGTGGATGTAGGTGCTGGGGTGCACCGAACCACTATATGTTTGTTATGTTTGTGATGCTTTTTGTCATTATCTAACTTGCTCACTTACTTACTTAGATAAATTGCTTGCTTAACTCTTATCCGCGCATCCTTTAGTTGCAAGCATATTCAATTTACTTAATCAAGTCTCATTCAATAAATCAAACTGTTGCTAAGTTTAAATTCCACGGTGCATCTATACAACTTAGCATAATTAATTGAAAAGTTTTAGAAGTAGTATAAAAGTTTTAAAAGACCCAATTCACCCCCCCTCTTGGGTTGTATCTACTGGGCAACAAGTGGTATTAGAGCAGGTGCTCAAATATTATTTGTAGTCTTAACCGACTAGAGCCAAAGATCATGACAACCCCACATAACGTATTATTTGTTGAGGGACTTTCCACAAACAGACCTCCACTGTTTGATGGATCTAACTATATTCAATGAGAAGCTAGAATGAAAATCTTTACTCAATCACAAAACTATGAGTTATGGAATGTCATAACAAATGGCCTACACACACCCACGAAATTAATTGAAAGTATGTTCGATAAAAATTTGGCTGAACTAAATGCTAAGGCTATGAACCTTCTCTACTGTGCATTTAATAAAAATATTTTCAACCAAATCTGTATATGTTCATCTGCCAAACAAATATGGAATTCTCTTGAAGCAACTTATGATATTCCCGAGGAACTCCATGTTAGATTACTTGAGGATAATTGCAAGACTAACATTGAGCATGCAGGAAACACTCTAAATCAGGAAGAAAGAACAACAAATAAAGAATTCGGTGATGAAAACAAGGATCCATTCCCAAACACCGAAAGATTCAAAAGCTTCCTAAAGACAAAGAAGAAAAGGAAGAAAGAAGAAAGGAAGAAAGAGATAAAAAGGAAGAAAGCCTTGACCAAGAAAGAGTCAAGCAAGAAAATAAAAGTTAGGAGCAACAATGATGATATTAGCTCCAAGGAACTACAAGAGGTAACTAACTTGTGCTTTATGGCACAAAAAGACAAGGTAAAATCTGAATCTACTCTTACATCAAATAATTTTCAAGAAGAATTCTCTTATGATGAATTATTAAATGCTTTTCATGATTTGTATGATGAATGTAGAAAATTAGCTGTGAAGAATAAAAATTTTAAGAAACTAACTCAAAAAATTTCAAAAGAAAGAAATTCTAGTGCTGAAATACAAGAAAAACTAAATTCTGAAAAGGAAAGCTTAAGGTTAAATTCAGAACAATTGATTCAGAAAAATCAGAAGTTAATTAAAGAAAATCAAAACTTAAGTAAAGAAATCAACCAATTAAAATCTTTTATTAACAAATTCACTGTAAGTTCAGAAAGATTAAAAATAATGTTTGAAAGCCAATATGTTGCTTATGATAAATCAAAACTTGGCTTGACTCCTTTACTTAACAATAAATCTCTAGAGAAAAAGGTTATCAATTCACCAAGCAAACCATTAAATAAGATAACTTATTTCAAACATGAAAAGAATGGGCATAACAACTTTACTTATCATTCTAACATAATTAAATCAAGTGGTAAAGTTATTACAATTAAACAAATTTGGGTTCCAAAAGGAACCATATGTCCTAACTCTCAAAGACCCAAGCAAGCTTGGGTACCCAAAATGAAAATATGAGGATGCAGATGTAGGTGTGCCAAGATACCCATGGAACAAATAGAACTTTCATACAAATGGGTGTTCTAGACACGCGTCAAAAAAATAAAACTTAAAATATACTTATGAAAAGTAATTAAAAAATAATAATAATGAAATCAGTAACCCTTGCATCTCATCATTATTTTTGCTTTAGTATTTGATTAAAATATGAATTGCAAGTATTGATCAATTTTGTGATATAGAAAATACTTTTGGAAATATAATCAATCACTTCATTTTATAGTATACTTTACTCACTATTGGATAAGTTGCTAAATAATTAATCAATTTATTAAGAATAACTCTATGAATTTTCTATATGCTTGATTGAGAGTTTTTATCCATGGCATTATTGTTTATCAATCATAGATATGAAAATATGTACTTGGTATACCTTTGAATATATGCACTATGAATATCAAGATCAAAGAAACCATCTTTGGCATATAAAATCAACTCATGCTAGTATGTACTTAATCTCAAAAGACCTTGCCATTGGCTTACTTAGAGTATCTTCTGAAAGGTCAAAGTTTACTATGCATGTTAACTAAGGAAACAAACAAAAATCAATTTCTAAATCTAAAGATGTTGTTTCCAACACTAAGTTTTCAAAAGCTTACATTGGCTTTGTTCTTGGCACTTAAATTGAAATATTTTCTGCATTGGCACAAACTCACAAAAAGGGATCAAATGAAAAAGATTTGCAAACTATGAAAGTAAAAGAAGTATCATGGCATAGTCTTGAAAACCAATTTTTTATTAAGTTGTGCACAGAAAATAATATTGAATACAATTGTTTCTGCACCAAGAACACCATAAGTAAAATAGGATTAATAGAATCCTTGAAGAAATGAAAAAGGCAATGATGTATGATCGTCATCTACTTAAATGAATTTTTTTTGTTAAAAGCTATCATCATTGCTTGTCATATATATGGTTTCTATTAGATCTATTTTTGATGAAAATTCCATTTGATCTTCTGAAAAATAGAAAATGATCTGTTGCATATCTTTCATATTTTTCAGTAGTATATGTTATGCTTGATATGGTTTCTTGAAAATAATGCCAAATTTGATAAAGATATTTCTATCATTGGATATCATTCATCAAGCAATGCATATAGAACATTCAATGAAAAGATTCTAGTTTTAGAAATATCAATTCATTTTATTCTTTATGAGACTAATGATTTATTATCAAGATACTAAAATCAAATTATATATATATATGGTTAATCTTTTACATATAACAATCTGAAAACTTGTTAATAATTAGAACCAAATTGAGTTTTTCAGAAATGCACTTAATGAAGAAAAATTGATGACTACTAAAAGACTAAATCAAGAAAATATGAAATAGATCTTGATGAAATTCTTGCATGATTAGAAGTAAAGATCACCATTATCATTTGCTTGCTTTATGAGCTTTATATTCTGTCAAATGAATGTGTAGAATGCACTCCTATGTGGTTATTTCATTAAAAAGATCTATGTAAAATAACCGCCTTATTTGAAAACACTCATTACAAATATGATAAAGCAATATATGATTTGGAACAAGCATCAAAAGCATGATATAAAAGTTTGAGTAACTTTTTGATAAAAAGTAATAATAAATCTATACATTAAAAAGAAGAATTTGTGATATCTTGCTTGCTCAAAGCATACATTGATGACATCATTTTTGGTTCTACTAATGAAAATTTGTATGGAGATTTTACTATGCTCATGCAAAGTGAGTTTGAAATATGTATAATGAATGAATTAACATTTTCTTTCGAACTCCAAATTAAGACAAACAAGAAAGGGGATCTTCATTGACCAAAGTTAGTCCACAAGAAAACTCTTATAGAAGATTGGCATGAAGAAGGTATGTCTATGACCCCATCTTGTAGAATTTGAAAAGGATGAGCAAAGTAGATCTATTGTTTTAAAGCTGTATTGAAGCATGATAGAATAAGTATTTCATCATACAGCTAGTAGACCAGATTGTATGCTCATTATGTGCCCTTGCGCAAGACTTCAATCTAACTTTAATGAATCATATTTTATTGATAACAAATAAATCATAATGTGAATTTTGATAGAAACAACTGTTTAAGATAAGTTGATTAAAACTTAGCTAGCGTGTCTTATTGATAATTATCTTAAGCAAATAAAATCTAAACTAAATTGATTTTGAAAATAAGAAATTGATTTGACCTTGATGAATCTTCCTATTGCCTCACATGCTTGTCCTTGAACCATCTTGGTTAATGAAACTATCTCTTTAGTTCAAGTGATATGTGCTTGCTTATATTTAGGCAATCTCTTGAGTAAAGTGACTCAACATACAACTATTGTCATATCTTATATTGAGTCATCTAGTTAAAAATATGTTGGATGAATGGTTTGTATCTTGAAGAAACTAATGACTCTCTTTCAAGAAAGAAAAGGAGTTTGTTAATAATGCAGGATTCTTGAGCAAGAAAATGAGAGATTTCAACTTGAAAGACACCTCCACATAAGATACAATAAACATTCACATGCAAACAAGAGAGAGGACCTTTTTCAGCCAAAAGTTCACACATAAGAAATCTAGTTTGACTTGAAGAATATAGAATGAATAGGTAATTTTAGATACCTCTCTCATAAATTAGCTGAGCAAAGTCAATAACTTAAATCTTATTGTGGCATGGTTAAAATCTTTAATTATTAATTTCTTGATATCATGTCTATATATATGTATTAATTGACTTATGCTTTTAGAAATTGATTCATGGTTTGCTCAAACTAAAATGTTCCTTTGCCTATATCATAACCATGAAATACACAAGCATATGCTTAAAATACTGATTTAAAATGACTTGTGAGAAGCTATGAATTCTTGAGCATAATGAAAATATTGTTTGCATGATATACATCTATATGATACATAAGATTATTTCTTTATTCTGCTCTTTCATGTAAATTACTTGAAGAGAGAGAGATAAAGAAAAGAAAATGGATATTATTCAAGAGAAGTAAAATCTAAGTAAAGGCAAATACTCCAATCTTAAGAAAAAGCAAAATAAGCATAATATATTCGGCACATTTGTGAGACTTGTGTGAGCATTCTTTTGGAAAGAATAAAATCCGTAATTAATTACACTTAAACAGGAAGAGTTTGAAGTGAACATTTTAACCTTTCTATATTGCTCATCATAGGGATGGTGCCAATGGAGAGGCTAGTGGTAGTACCCGGCACTATTTGACCCAACTATTCGGTGTAGGGTATATTAGGGACGGTACAAGAGGGAGGCTAGTGGTAGTACCTCGTGCCCCTTCCAACTCCACCGGATAGGGAGCAAATAGAGTATAGAGCATAAGAAAGTAAAAATAAAAGACAAAGTAAATGAAAGTATATAAGAAGAATCAAGTCAAATTTTTAATCACTTGAAAACACACTTTAAGGATGAAATCAGTGCAAGATTATATTTAAATAGGGAGAGTTTATTTGAAATGAATTGATTTTGATCATTGACATGCTTGTTCTTAATATTTTAATGCATGACTTAACACATAATATATTTTGCATGTGGCATGATGTCTTGAATTATGGGTTCTCAATCGTAATGATTTAAGATGAGCTACAATGTGGAAGATACATATCTCAAATTACAACTTTGAAAGCCTCCTTGAGAATCTTTATGAAATTCAGAATCTGATTTTGTATAAAAGCTTAAACTCAATATGAATTTCTAGATAAAACTACAATTTAAGAAAAATAGAATAATTCTGCTGCCTTGATTGCTTACCCCGATACGCATCTGAAACATATCATTTCTTATCCTTAAAGTGTATTAATATTGGTCTAAATGATGTGTCTTTCAATGATCTTGATTCCAAACAAATATTTTTAAATATATGATTTTATTTTGATATTAAAAAGATTTATTGTGCTTCATGTATACATTGCTGAAAAACTATGATTAAGAAAATGTAAATGCTTTTGAAAGAAGAATGCATCTTTTGAGGGGGAGCTTTAGATATTCAATCCAAATGCAAAAGGCTACATCCATTTGATGAATATCTTGAATGTTTTATGGATTGATTTTGATGAACCTCCTTATATTGCGTGACTTGCTTATATCTTAAGATGAGTTCTATAAAGGTTGTCTTATCTCAAACCTTGAGTCTTATGAAAATATGCTGAAACTTATAGAAAATATATTTTCGAGATTGACAATTTTATTGAACATTATCTTCAAATTCTAAACTCTTAAATAGGAACGATCAATTAAGGGGGAGAAAGAAAATTTCAGAAGGAAAGATCATATGGAACTTAATCGTATAAATCCATAACTAAAGGAGAGACAAAGAATACTAAATGAAAAGTGATCCTAATACTCTCCAATATGTATCATCTGAAATTTAATCTGAAAATCTTTACGATACACCTTGAGGCTTGTTATTTGGTTAGTATATCTTATGCATCAATCATGAACCAAATTGCAATTCAAATAGTTGATCTTAAGAGCCTCTAATTTAATGAAAAAGGGGGAGAATAATGTGTTGAATTTTCTTGAGTATCTCTTAGAAAATCTATTTTGAAATTCACTAATGAGTCCTAATTGGCTTGCTCTTTAGAACTTCAATTTTGTGCCAATTCATATTTTTATGTATCAAATTGTGCTTATTTTCTAAAGGAATAAAAGAAAGTCTTTAAAAGAGCTCTAAGATGTATCAAAAATTGCATGAATCCATATTTTGGTATTTGTGCCCCAATGCTCTTATTATCATAAAAGAACTTTGAAGTCATTAAGAATTAATGATCCAACATGATGATATATTTTTCAAGTATATAAGTTTTGATCTTATACTCTGAAAATTAATTAAATTGTTCTCATGTTGATAAAATACTTAATATATTGGGTAAAAGATCTTAAATGAACAAGTTTTCATACTTATTATTGAAGAGAGGTTAGATTTTCATTCGTGCTTTCTTTGAATATCATTCGTGGTACTTCTTGAATTAACTTGAGAAAGATTCCACCTATACTTAATTTGAAAACTATCTTTGGAATCACATTCGATGTGTTCTGCTCTGAAAATTATCTTAATTGGCTCTGGTCTATGCTCATTCATCTTTTTTTTACATTATTGCCTTGAGTTATATGATTCATATTCTTGCAATAATTTGACATACAAATCAGAGTACAATAAGAAATATTTGAGTTTTCTTATCTTTGTGCTTAACGTTTCACTATCTTTTTGATGTTGTCAAAAAGGGAGAGAAATATCTAAGTATATGCTCATAATGCTTTGTGTGTTGATTATGTTAAGTTGATTAAATCTAAAGCATTATCATGAAGTATATGTTAAAGATATATATTTTCTACTCAAACGACTTAGCTATGCATTACTTCTAGAACACAATATATTTTATATTGCATATACTCCAAGTTTTGTCATCATCAAAAAGGGAGAGACTGATGACCCAAAGATTGATTTTGATGATCACAAAACCTTGAAGTATAAATACTCATGTTTGTGTTGCAAGAAGAAAGATAATTTGTTTTGCAAGAAACATAGCAAGTTGGAAAAATACAAGAAGGCCTCAAAAGCTCTCAAGAAGAGTTGGAAGAAAGCTACACTTCATTGGCCCAAGTTTCAAGTTCAAAGGATTCAAGTTGGAGGAGCAAATTCAAAGAAAAATTCAAAAGAATAGTCCTCGAGTCGACTCCTGAAAAATTCGAGTCGACTTCGATGCGTGCTGAGTCGACTCTCCACATTTCCTAGTCGACTCCAAAGGGTAACAGAAGAAAGACAGAACCCTGATTTTTAGACCCTGCAACCGAGCCGACTCCAGAAGACTACGAGTCGACTCCGACGTTTGGCGAGTCGACTCCTAATCATGCAAGAGTCGACTCTCAGAGAAATGCAAGGCTAAAAGTCAGAGAGCCAACTTCGGTGTCTGAGAGCCGAGTCGACTCCCGCAAAGTCCGAGTCGACTCCGAGGCAGTTCAACTCCAAAGACAGAAGATCGGGATTTCGTGTCTGAGAGCCGAGTCGACTCCCGCAAAGTCTGAGTCGACTCCGAGATAGATCAAGTTCAAAGACAGAAGACCTGTCTTTCAGGCTCTGAAAGCCGAGTCGACTCGAGGAAGTAAAATCGAGAGGATGATTTTGGAATCCTGAAGATCGAGTCATCTCCAGAAGGGAAAGTCATCTCCGGATAATTGGCGAGTCGACTCCAGGTTCAGCCGAGTGGACTCCAGAACGGGACGACACTTTATTTCGAATTTTGAATAGTGGCCGAGTCGTCTCCAGTACAGCATGAGTCGACTCCAGCAACACTCGAGTCGACTCCGATCCCAACGGACACTGTGTCAGAAGTTGTAGACTGTGCACAACGGCTCTATTTTTGTCTCTAACGGCTAGATTTTTGTTTCCACGACATCTAAAGCTATAAAATCAAGAGGAGAGCTAGGGGAGAAGTGATGGAAGTGGGAGAGAATATTTAGGAAAGAGATTTCAAAGAGATTACAAGAGAAACTCCCAAAAGCACAAAAGGGCCATTCAAAGTAAAAGAGAGAGAAGAAGAGCATCCAAGTGAATCCCAAAGCTTCTTCTCCAATTGTGTGCTGCCTCGGTGATCCTCTACTTCGTGCAAAATCAGAAGAGGGTCAAGTAAAGAAGAAGCCGAGTTCCTTCATCTACAAATTTGGTTGAGGGCTTCTTCTCTTTACTTTACTTGTTTATATTTGCTATATTTGCTTATATGAGAAGCTTGTATTTGATTTAAACTCTTGTTCTAATATCTTGTAACTTGAGTCAATCAAGGGATTGAATCAAGGGGCTAAGGTTTGTTGGTGAGCCAAAGGAAAAACCAACGTTGTAAGGTTATGGTTGGTGAGCCTTTGGAAAAACCAACTGGGTTGATTGTGAACCCGGAAAACAATCGTTGTAAGGTTGTGGTTGGTGAGCCTTTGGAAAAACCAACTGGGTTTGATTGTGAACCCGGGAAAATAATCGGTTGGTTCTAGTCGGTGAGCCTGTGAAAACCGACCGAGTTCGTTGTGATCTCGCAAAACAACAAGTTGGGTTGTGAGCTTGTAAAACAACCGACTGTAATCTGAAGGATTATAGTAAAATTCCCAAGAGGTCTTGGAGAGTGGATGTAGGTGCTGGGGTGCACCGAACCACTATATGTTTGTTGTGTTTGTGATGCTTTTTGTCATTATCTAACTTGCTCACTTACTTACTTAGATAAATTGCTTGCTTAACTCTTATCCGCGCATCCTTTAGTTGCAAGCATATTCAATTTACTTAATCAAGTCTCATTCAATAAATCAAACTGTTGCTAAGTTTAAATTCCACGGTGCATCTATACAACTTAGCATAATTAATTGAAAAGTTTTAGAAGTAGTATAAAAGTTTTAAAAGACCCAATTCACCCCCCCCTCTTGGGTTGTATCTACTAGGCAACAATCATCTCTGCTCCTCTTCTTTTGTATTCTATCTTTTGAATTTTGTGTTTCCTTCCAGACAATTTTTATATTCTTGGCCCTGTCTACCAGGTCATCAAAGTTTGTTGAATGCACTGCGGCCAAACTCCGACGTAAGTGAGGCTTCAATCCTTCTTCAAATCTCCTCATCTGGGACTCTGCATCTATGATGAGGGTGGGAGCAAACCAAGCTAACCTGTCAAACTCCGCCTCATACTCATCCACGATCCTAGTTCCTTGAGACAGATTTAGAAATTCCCTCTCTAGCTCCCTAAGGCGACTTGAAGGGAAATACTTGGAGTAGAAGGCTGTGCGAAACCTCTGCCAGGAAACTGGCTCATGTTCGTGTGCCAATGTGTGCTCCACTGACTTCCACCAATGATGGGCTCAGTCTTGAAGCATATAAATGGCAAATCTGACCTTCTCTTCATCAGTGCACTCCATTAGCCTGAAGGCTTTCTCCATTTCATCTATCCAAGCTTCAGCCTCCTGAGGACTAGTAGTGCCCTTAAAAGCCGAAGGAGCCATTCTCTTGAATTCTGCTACACTCCTTCTTTGCTCAGAAGGAGAAACATCTTACTGGATTGGTTGCTGAGGTTGTTGCCTTTGTTGGCGTACTAACCCGACGACCTCCTCGATCAGTTCGAGCACCTGAGTTTGATTTCCGGCGACAGTTTCCGGAGTTATCGTTGATTGACCCTGGGGCTCTGAGCTTTGCGATGCCTTGCCCGCTTGGTTAGTAGGGACTCTTCCTCGAGAGCCCCCAACCATCTGATTCAGCTACGGACACGGCGAGGCGGCATTCTGATTCAGTGAAAATATATAAATGTCATAAAATCATCCAAACAGAATAATACGAAATAGTTAGCAAAAACAAATAAACATTATCCCCTTTGTTTAGTTCCTATCCATCTCTGAACCTTTTCGACGAATCCTAGGAATCCTAAAACTTAGGCTCAAATATGATTGTTTCTCTTATGATTTCTAGTGATCTTAAACCTGAGCTCTGATACCACCAAATCTATCACGCCCCGAGCCCGGAGCACGGCAGATGCCGCATGCCCGCACGGCGGACCGTACAAGCGTGCAAGGTAGCAGATCCTATTAAAGAAAATACAAATGCTTAAAGATGACATAATTATTTAAGTTGTTCAAAAGCAGTCTTATAAAATTTTAAAATAACATTTGCCAACATAATCAAATATTCAGACTAATCTAAAATGCTAATAAGTGAAGAAATAATAGCACACTCTCCAATCCCGTGCGATCAAGTCTCTGGATTTGAAAAACAGAGAAAACAAGATAATGAGCTATACTAGCCCAGTAAGTAACAAAATACCCCAAAGTGGGGTCAGAGCATATCAGATGATAAATCAAAACACAAAATAATGACTGAAAATTTAAATCACAAGTAAGCATATTTTTCTTTCGAAACTTATTATCATTTTTACAAAAACTCTGATACCAGAATCCTAACACAAACAGGCTATGGCCACGTAACCTAGTGGCATGGGTTGCACAAGGTGCCAAATCCACTATTTTTATCCATCGATGGCAGCTGGTGTTGCACAAAAGTGCCAAATCCACTATATTTATCCACCGATGGCAGCCGGTGTCCAAATCTACTATTATAATCACCGGTGGCGCGGTGTCAAAATCGATTCCTCATAGATTACAAGTCGACAGGTCCAACATATAACCCCATTAGCGGGGCCAGTTGTCAGGAGCAAACGCTACAATTACACCAAAACCGACCGGTGTTAGTGAAGGCGCAACTCTCTTTCCTTAAACCCCAGCAAAGGCAGCGCCATGAGTCGACTCCGACCAGGCCTCGCCCACCCTGGACTCCGACCTGGCCTTGCCATGGGTTCAGGGACCCTCGGGTATAACCCACCTACTAACCAAGCCATCGCCGTTGGCAGGCGGTAGGACATGCTGACAGTGACCCTCCCTATGCTGCTCAGGGACCCGCAAGGTATGGCCTGCACAGCGGCAGAATATGTCCAACATTTTCCCCCCCAACGCGATGCCTGGGTTTCGAACTCGAGACCTCTAGCTCTGATACCAGTTGTCAGGATCAAGCGCTACCATTACACCAAAACCGACCGGTGTTAATGAAGGCGCAACTCTATTTCCTTAAACCCTACCAAAGGCAGCGCCACGAGTCGACTCCGACCAGGCCTCGCCCACCCCGGACTCCGACTTGGCTTCGCCATGGGTTCAGGGACCCTCGAGTATAACCCACCTACTAACCAAGCCATCGTCGTTGGCAGGCGGCAGGACATGCTGACAGTGACCCTCCCTATGCTGCTCAGGGATCCCGCAAGGTATGGCCCGCACAGCGGTAGAATATGTCCAACACAGAACATAACTGATCATAGCCATTTTGAAAATGCATATATATATATATATGTATATATATATATATGTATATATATATATATATATAAACAGATTTCATAAATTGCCCAGTTATAGTTTACGGATTTCAGAGCATAAATTTCAAATAAAATTTAACATGCCAGACCCATTTTACTAAATACAAAATATATTTCAAAATTTAATCCACTAATAATTATTTTACCAAATAATTTAAAAAATGCACTTTGAAGCATTAAGTTACTTACCTCTTCTCACTTAACTCCTACTTCAGATAAACAGATCAGGTTCACCTGTTTAAATTTAGTTAATCTTTGTGTTAATTTCAGAGCTGAGCAAAATCCAAAATAATACTATTGGACGCGGCCCAACAGGGCCCAGAGTTGGCCCATAATGGGCATGGCCCGATAGGGCCCACATCGAACACGACCCAATGGCCTGCATAGATCCGGCCCAGTAGGCTCCCCAAAGTTGGGCTCTACAAAGATCGTTTATGCAATAAAAATTCATTGCAGGGATCAATACTTAATCACAGGGCACTGTTCTATAATAAAACTTGAGTAAAGGGACCAAACAATATATTTGAGGACTTTTACGTAATAAATCTTTCTTATAGGGATCTATCATAAATTACAGAAGACTCTTTTTATGAAATAATATACTGTCAAGGGTTTAACTGCAAAATTTCATTTATTGGCCAAACGGATTCGGGTTTCTGGTGTCGGGTTCCGGGTTTCGAATTTTCGGGTTTCGGATTTCAAAATTTTTTTTTAAACCGGGCCCAAGTTGGGCCCACAGTGAAACGGACCTAAGTCGGGCCCACGGTGAACAGGGTCCATGCTTGGCCCTGTTCAGCCCGTAGGGGCCTTCTTCCTCCCCAAACCCCCATGGTCAGGGAAGGGAGAGGAGGAAGAAGGGAAATTGGGGGGGAAGGAAGGGGGCCAGCATGGGTGGCTGGAGGCCATCCCTCGATCGACGGCCGGCTGACCGCGGTGGCGGCCGGTGGCCACTGCGGTGGCCGGTGGCCGCTGCGGTGGCCGACGTCAAAAGAACAATCGAGAATGATTTCGGTTTGGGGCCAAAATAAAGAAAATATGACATGATTGATCTTGTAATCAAAGGTTGGAGGGAGCTTACCGGCGGTGGCAGAGGCGGCGGAAGGGAGATGTTGGCTCGGTCCGGTAGCTAGCAGCAGCGGCGGCGCTCGGAACCGAGGGGACGGATCTCAAAATAGGGAAAGGCTTGCGAAGGGGATTCGGACGGTGATCGGGCGGCACCGGCCACTCGGGAGGCAAGAGCCGAGGAATGTGAGGAAGGAGGTAGAGGAGAGGGAGAGAGAGAGGAGGTTCGGAGGTGGCATTAGGGGAAGGGAATGGGGGTTTTTATCACCCTCTTGTAACGGCTCTCTGCCGCGAAAATCGTGGTAGTCAAGCAGAATCTGCGGCCGCGGATTGACCGGAGGGGGGGTGCCGCGGGATACCCGCGCGCGCCTTCGCATCAGTCGGTCTCGGAGGAGCCGAAGGGGATTGCAATCGCGATCCTCTTTTTTGGTTCTTCCCAAAAGAACCTCAAGGGCGCGATCCTTGGAGGCAGGGCCGGCTCGAGCTTTAGGCGACTGAGGCGGTCGCCTAAGGCCCCCGGCCCAAGGAAGGCCTCGCTCTGCCACCCACTACACAGTTTTTTTTCTTTTTTCTGTTTAACGCTGCACAGCTTCACATCCGAAAGCTACCGGCTACCGCCTGGCTACGCTGCTACAGTGCGTCCCCGACGACAGACAGGCTACGGGCTATAGGTGGCTGAGGTGAGGTAAGGCGGGCGACGGCTATGACAAACAACGGACATTCCCTCCCCCTTCTCTCCTCCCTTCTCTGCCGGTGCTTTTTTTTTTGCTAAACCTTCTCGGCTTCTTCAGTTCTCCTCTCCCCCCAGACTGCAGTGCTTCTTGCCTTTTTCAGTTCTTCGGTGGCTCAACCCTTCCCTTCTCGGCTCGATCGTCACACCGTCGACAGCTTGAGGCTTCTCAAATCTTTAGTTCTTGGGCTGCCCCTGCTCCAAAGTCCGAATCTCCTCTCCAGCTCTCCTCGGCTCCTCCGACCTCCAGGCTCTGGCCTCCATGGTTCCGCTCTAAAGTCTCATCCTCCTCGGTAGTCGGCTCCTCTCGATCTCGTCAGTGGTCCACGGTCGACCGTCCTCCGGCTCCAAGAAGGCAAAAACCTGATGACAAGAAGGCAGTCGGCTCCTCTCGATCTCTCCACAGCTAGCCAGCCACTAACTCTAAGCCGGGCCCGGGAGCATCCAAGTTCCAACGGGATTACAGGAAGCTTCCAATTTTATCGTTGCTGCCCAACCTGTAGAGCTGTAACCTGTAAGTCTTGATTTCTCTTTTTTCTGATTTCCTGTGATCAAGTGCAAGATATAAAAAAGAAAACCCTGATTCTCTTTTTTCTCCTGCCGTTCTATTTGATTTCTTTTATCTGTTTTCTTCTTTACTTCCCTTTCCCTCTCTGGTCTCTCTGTATGGGTTAGATCGGCTGCATCTCTTGTTTTTTGTTGCTGGTCCATGCTCTTGGAATTGTTATATAGCAATCTACTGTTGGCGCATCAGATGTTTGTTAATTTGCTGCAGTGATTTGTTCATTGACAATATAGCATTGGTCCAATGCATTTCCGTGCCCAATGCGTTTAGATAGGATTCTTGTGTTATTTTTTTGTTCCTGATTTGAAGTTCTCTACAAAGTAAAATACACATCATTGTCCATTTAGTGTTTGCTTGTTGTTTTTGCCTAACTCATAATTGGTTTTTACATGCAGAGTTGTAGCTGTTGCAACTCAATTCCAACGGTCTTTTATGAAACTTCTATGGGATGCTCAATTTGAAGAACTATCGGCACAAGATTTGCTGTTGACATATGCATTGAACAATGTTACCCAGATAGACAACCCAAGAGGGGGGGTGAATTGGATTTTAAAATAATTATTGCAATTAAATGGTTTGTGAAATACTAATTAATACTTTTTGCAAGTTGATTAATTAGATGCTATGTGCAGTGAATGAAATGAAAGTAAAAGACGACAAGGCAATCACAAACACAATGATTTTATAGTGGTTCGGAGCTAACCCTTGCTCCTACGTCCACTCCCCAAGCCTCACTTGGGAATTCACTACAACCCCTCGGATTACAGCCGGTTGTTTTACAAGCTCACAACCTAACTTGTTGTTTTATGAGATCACAACGAACTCGGTCGGTTTTTCCAGGCTCATCGACTAGAACCACCCGATTGTTTTTCCGGGATCACAATCAAACCCTTACACGTTGGTTTCAACCTAGGCTCACCAACAAACCTTTACACCCTTGATTCAATCCCCTGATTGAATCAAGTAAGGATCAAATGGATAGAAAAACAAACAGAAAAATACAGCTTCTAAACAAGCAGATATTCAGCAATATAAATAGGAGAGAAGTTAAGAGCCCTCAAACAAGTTTATGATGATGTAGAGGAGGGCTTCTCGAACTCTGGGTCTCCTCTTGAATGTCTTGAAGACTTGAAGGCTGAAGGAGACTTCTTTAATGCCGGAAAGAGTTGGTTGAATGGAGTTAATGGCCCTCTTCCTTCTTTTCCGTTGAAATCCTTTGGCAGATGAAGATTTCGTGTTTTCTTTGAAAGGAATATGACTTCTCTACCTTGCTACAGTTCTCTGTGGCTATTTAAGCCATTCCCCACGAAAACTAGCCGTTAGACACAATCTTCTAGCCGTTCTGCACATTCTGTACATCCTGACAATGTTTCCGTTGGGATCGGAGTCGACTCGCGCGATTTGGAGTCGACTCAGCTGCAGCAGGAGTCGACTCATGCTTTTCTGGAGTCAGCTCGGCAACTGTTCTGGATTTGAATTAAAGTGCTCTTCTCGACTGGGAGTCGACTCGACTTAACCTGGAGTCGACTCCCCAAAGTCTGGAGCTGACCTGGCACTTTTGGAGTCGACTCATTCCAAGGAATCCATAGATGTATTCTTCAACTTTGCTCACTCGAGTCGACTCGGAAATTCTGGGAGTCGACTCGGCGCTCAGAGTCCGAACTCCCGATCTTCTGTCTTTTGGCTCGTGCCGTCTTGGAGTCGACTCGGACTGTTTCGGAGTCGACTCGGCTCTCAGTATCCGAAAAAACAGTCTTCTGTCTTTTTGGGGTAGCGCTGCCTTGGAGTCGACTCGAACTGTCTTGGAGTCGACTCGCCTCTCAGAGACGACAATAATGTCTTCTGTCTTTTTGGGGTCGCGCTGTCTCGGAGTCGACTCGGGCTTTGCGGGAGTCGACTCGGCTCTCAGTGTCTGAAAGTTGCTCTCTGACTTTTGCCTTGTATTATACTGGGAGTCGACTCTCGCTTCCTTTGGAGTCGACCTGTCAACCATCGGAGTCGACTCGCGTTCCTCAGGAGTCGACTCGGCTCTCAGGGTCCAAAATAACTTCTCTGTCTTTCTGTCTGTAACTCTCTGGAGTCGACTCATACTACTCTGGAGTCGACTCGGCAAGCATCGGAGTCGACTCGCACTCTTCAGGAGTCGACTCGTTGACAGATTTTGAGTTGGATCTTTCTGTCTGTCTGTCTGTTCTCAGTCGGAGTCGACTCGTAATGTTCAGGAGTCGACTCGAGCCCGTGCCAGTGCTTCTGATACGCTTGGAGTCGACTCGTAATATCCCGGAGTCGACTCGAGTCTCAGACTTTGGTTCAAATTGACTTCTTAACTTATCCAAAATGTCTTGAACCAAATCTAGAGACACTTAACCATAAATTTACAAGAATTTCACTGAAACACTAGATTGAATTTATTAGTAAACATAAGATATACTCAAATGCTTTGAGCTCATCAAAATCAAATAGGGTTATAATCAATCACTCCACAATCTCCCCCTTTTTGATGATGACAAAATATTGAGTATATGTAAAGTGAATTGCTCAACAAACAAGGAGATTTATAGTAAAATTTTAAAATGAATTCAAGTGTCTGGTTATTTAATTTATCCAAACCTGAAAGGTGTGAAACAATAAATTTTGAAGTTAAAGCTCCCCCTTTCTTTTGGAATTATATAAGCCTTCATGTCATGCAATCAATTGTTTGGCTTATATATATTTAATGATTTTGCTTTCTTAAAAAATTCAGATTCTCCCCCTCAACACATGCATTCAACTTTGTTTTGATTCTCTGAATTTTCTTTTAGTGCATTGTGTGGAGTGATTGATTAAAACCCCATTTGATTTTGATGAGCTCAAAGCATTTGAGTATATCTTGTGATTACTAATGAATTCAATTGAGTGTTTCAGTGAAAATCCTGTCCAAGTGTCTCTAGATTTGGTTCATAGTATTTTAGATAAGTTAAGAAGTCTGCTGAACCAAAGTCTGAGACTCGAGTCGACTCCCGAGTATCACGAGTTGACTCCAAGCGTATCAAGTTCACTGGCACGAGCTCGAGTCGACTCCAGACTAGTACGAGTCGACTCCGACTGAGAACAGAAAGAAGAACAGAAAGCCTCATCTCAGAACCTGTCAACGAGTCGACTCCTGAAGTGCGCGAGTCGACTCCAATGTTCAACGAGTCGACTCCAGGGTAGTAAGAGTCGACTCCAAGAGGTACACAAAGAAAAGTCAGAGAGCAGTTTTCGAGTCTGAGATTCGAGTCGACTCCCAGACAGCTCGAGTCGACTCCAAGACAAGCTTCACGTCAAAAGGCAGAAGACCAACTTTCGGAAACTGAGAGCCGAGTCGACTCCAAGGAAGTTCGAGTCGACTCCAAGACTGGATGAGCCAAAAGACAGAGAATCGGGAGTTCGGGCTCTGAGATTCGAGTCGACTCCAAGGACAGTCGAGTCGACTCGAGTGGACAAAATTCAAAATTGGATCACGGACTTCAGTGGATGAGCCGACTCCAAAATTGCCAGGTCAGCTCCAGAAGTTGGCGAGTCGACTCCGGGTCAAGACGAGTCGACTCCCAGTCGTGACGGCAACTTTAATTCAAATTTGGAACAGTTGCCGAGTCGACTCCGGAAAAGCTTGAGTCGACTCCCGCTACAGCCGAGTCGACTCCTGATCGCGCGAGTCGACTCCAACCCACCAACGGTCATATTGTCAGGCTGCGCAGAGTGTGCAGAACGGGCAGAAAAAGCAGTGTAACGGCTAGTTTCCATGGGGGTTGGCTTAAATAGCCACAGAAGACTGTAGCAAGGCAGAGAACAGTCATTCCACTCCAACTAATCAAGGATTCAAGCTCTGCAACGTGCTCTTCAACGAAAAAGGGAAGATCTGCATTTACAGCTCCACCTACATCTTCCCAGCAATTAAAAGCCTTCTCCTCCAGCATTCAAGTCGACTACACATTCGAGAGGAGACCGGAGTTCAAGAAGCCATTCCTCTACTTCAGCTTAAAAGCGTTTGTTTTTGATTATATTGTTTTACATCTGCTTTTGAGAAGCTTATTTTCCTTTCTTTCTATAACTTGTATTTACTTGGTTCAATCGGGGGATTGAATCAAGGGGACTAAGGTTGGTTGGTGAGCCAAGTTAAAAACCAACGCGTGTAAGGGTTTGATTGTGAGCCCGGAAAAACAATCGGGGTTGGTTCTAGTCGGTGAGCCTGGAAAAACCGACCGAGTTCGTTGTGAGCTCGTAAAACAACAAGTTTGGTTGTGAGCTTGCAAAACAACCGGCTGTAATCCAAGGGGGTTATAGTAAATTCCCAAGAGAGACTTGGGGAGTGGACGTAGGAGCAAGGGGCAGCTCCGAACCACTATAAAACTCTGTGTTTGCATTGGATTGTCTCTCTTCTTCTTCCCCTCACATCACTCACAGCACTTAGCATTAATTAAATAACTTGCAATAGTTTTTAATTAATCAACCACATCGTTTTAATTATCTAAATTATTTTAAAACCCAATTCACCCCCCCCTCTTGGGTTGTCTATCTGGGCAACAAGTGGTATCAGAGCCAAAAACTCTTCCACTCAAGAGTTAAAAGATCAAAATGACAACCCCATTTGGATCTTCTCACATTGAGGGTCAGTCCACCCAAAGACCCCCTTTCTTCAATGGATCCGACTACTCATACTGGAAGGCTAGGATGAGAATATTCGTCCAAGCCCAAGACTATGAGATGTGGACCATTGTAGTGAATGGCCCATACATCCCATCCACATATGTAGAGGGTGTTAAGGTACCCAAATTAGAAAAGGATTGGGATGAACATGACATGAGGAAGGCACAATTAAACTCTAAAGCTATGAATGTGTTTTATTGTGCCTTAGATAGAAATGAATTCAATAGGGTCTCTACTTGCAACTCTGCAAAAGAGATCTGGGATAGACTTGAAGTGACCCATGAGGGCACGAATCAAGTTAAAGAATCCAAAATTAATATATTGGTTCATAAGTATGAACTATTTAAAATGGATTCTAATGAGACAATCACTAGCATGTTCACTAGGTTTACTGACATTGTCAATGGCCTAAAAAGCCTTGGCAAGAGCTATACTAACAGTGATCTTGTCAGGAAAATACTTCGCTGTCTACCAAGGTCATGGAAAGCCAAGGTGACGGCAATCCAAGAAGCTAAAGACTTGAACAAGCTTCCACTCGAAGAGCTCCTTGGATCCCTAATGACTCACGAGCTAACCATGAAGCAACACAGCGAAGAAGAGTCCTCCCATAAGAAAAAGGTAATAGCACTTAAATCTACTTCATCTAACAAGGACTTGTCCTGCAGTAGCAGCAGTGAAGAAGAAGAACATGAGGAAGATGATGGTGAGGCTCTTCTTGTGCGCAAGTTCAAGAGATTCATCAACCACAAGAAGTCCTATCATCAAAGGAGAGGCCCCTCAAATTTCTACCGCAAGGACAAAGGTAAGGAAAGGGAAAACGAGGGGATTGGGTGTTACGAGTGCAAGAAGCCGGATCACATAAGAGCAGAGTGCCCCTTACTGAAGAAGGGGAGTAAGTACAAGAAGAAGAAAGCTCTTGTCACTACACTATCCGACTCCGACTCATCATCCTCCTCATCAGATGATGAACAAGAAGAGAAGGCCAATTTCTGCTTCATGGCCAACGAAAACGAGGTAACTTCCGATACGCATCTTGATTTTTCTTTTGATGAACTTTATGATGCATTTAATGAGTTAATGGTAGAATATAAGGCTATAAATCTTAAGAATAAAGAACTGAAAATAGCTAAGCAATCATACCTACATAAATACGATAAATTAGTTAAGGATAAGGACTTAATCACCAAAGAAAATATTGAACTTAAAACAAACAACCAACTTTTAACTCAAAAGACTAACACCTTAACTAAAGATAATGAAAAACTAACTAAGAAATTTTCAGAACTTAAAAAATATAAACAAACCTTAGATAAGGATCTTACAAAAGAACTTAATGATCTAAAAGCAGAAAATCAAACACTAACTAAAGAACTTAACAAATACAAACCCTTAGTTGAAAAATTTACATATAGTTCTGAAAAATTAAACATGATACTAAATAGTCAACGAGCAGTATTTAATAAAGCGGGTTTAGGGTATAAACCAAGAAATAAACAAAAACTTCTTAGTAACTTCTTTGTTAAAGCTGGAGAAACTAAAACTAAGAAAATAACCTGCTTTTGTTGTGGAACTATAGGACATAAGGCAAATGCATGTGACTATAGGAAAAGTAAAACAAAAAGGAAAATTAAAAGGGTATGGGTTCCAAAAGGAACCAACTTGACTAACCATGAAGGACCCAAGAAAACTTGGGTACCTAAGATGACATGATTTGCTTGTGTAGGAGTGTCTTGCAGCCAAGGTCAACAAAAACCGCTGGTATTTGGATAGTGGCTGCTCAAGGCACATGACGGGTGATAAAGATCAATTTTTCACCCTTGAAGCTAAGAAGGGAGGTGCTGTGACTTTTGGAGACAACAACCAAGGTCATATCATTGGTATTGGTAAAGTTCAAACACCCCTTCTACTTTTATAGATAATGTTAGATATGTTGATGGTCTTAAGCATAACTTGTTAAGCATTAGTCAATTATGTGATATAGGATATGATGTTATGTTTAAACCATCACTATGCATTATAACAAATCCTAATGATAATAGTTTAGTTTTTAAAGGAATTAGACGTGGAAATGTATATGTTGTAGACCTAGAAGATCTTGCAAAACATAACCAATGTCTAGTTGTAAATGAAACTAAAGATAATGATGCTAGTTGGTTATGGCACCGTAAGTTAGGTCATGCAAGCATGGACACAATAACTAAACTAGTTAAAAGAGACTCCGTGATAGGTTTGCCAAAATTAAAATTTGAAAAGAACAAAATATGTGAAGCATGTCAATTTGGCAAACAATCTAGGAACTCTTTTAAATTCATAAAATGTGTCTCTACTTCTAGGCCTCTAGAATTACTACACATGGACCTATTTGGTCCAACTAGAACAACAAGCCTAGGTGGAAATAAATATGGTCTAGTTATAGTAGATGATTACTCTAGGTACACATGGGTCATGTTTCTAGCACATAAGGATCAAGCATTTTCTGTTTTAAGAAGTTCCATAAGGAAGTAACAAATGCTAGAGAGTCTTCAGTCATAGCCATTAGAAGTGACCATGGTACCGAATTCGAAAATCAATCATTTGATGAATTTTGCAGTAAAAAGGGGATAACCCATAATTTCTCAGCACCTAGGACACCACAACAAATGGAGTTGTGGAAAGGAAGAATAGAACACTAGAGGAAATGGCTAGAACTATGTTATGTGAAAGTAACCTCCCTAAGTACTTTTGGGGAGAAGCCATTAATACCTCTTGTCACATATTAAATAGAGTTCTATTGAGACCCATTATAAAGAAAACACCTTATGAACTGTGGAAAAACAGAAAACCAAAGGTTAATTATTTTCATGTTTTTGGATGTAGGTGTTTTGTGCATAATAATGGGAAAGATAATCTAGGAAATTTGACCCTAAATCTGATGAAGGAATATTCTTAGGTTATTCTACAACTAGTAAAGCCTATAGAGTATTTAATAAAAGAACCTTAGTCATAGAAGAATCTATACATGTAGTATTTGATAACTCTAGTGACATCTCCTCTAGTAAGAAAGTTAATTTTGATGATGATGTTGAAATACTTGAGGAAAAGATAGATGAGATGGGATTACAAGATGATAATCAAAAGTTGATTGACGGAGAATCATCAAGCCAAGAGGCTATTGTGGATCATGGGCTAACAAAAGCTTGGAGGTATGCTCACGGGCATCCTAAGGAACTCATTCTAGATGATCCATCTCAACCGGTTAGGACTAGAGCTTCACTTAGAAATCTAAATAACCATCTAGCTTTTGTTTCACACTTTGAGCCCAAACATATAGAAGAAGCCAAAAATGATGTAAATTGGATAAATGCAATGCAAGAAGAACTAAACCAATTTACTAGAAACAAAGTGTGGGATCTAGTAGAGAGACCTTCTAGATATCCAATTATAGGTACAAAATGGATATATAAAAATAAGCTAGATGAAAATGGAATTGTTATAAGGAATAAGGCTAGACTAGTGGCAAAGGGTTATAATCAAGAAGAAGGCATAGATTTTGATGAAACCTTTGCTCCCGTAGCTAGACTTGAGGCTATTAGACTATTATTAGCATATGCATGCTCTAAGGATTTCAAACTATTTCAAATGGATGTAAAAAGTGCATTTTTAAATGGGTATATTAATGAGGAAGTGTATGTAGAATAACCTCCTGGTTTTGAAAATCATCAATACCCTAATCATGTGTATAAAACTGAACAAAGCACTTTATGGATTAAAACAAGCACCTAGAGCATGGTATGAGAGACTTAGTAAATTTCTATTAGAACATGAATTCTCTAGGGAAAATGTAGACACAACATTATTTCTGAAAAAGCAAAATAAGGAGATGCTATTAGTACAGATTTATGTTGATGATATCATTTTCGGTGCTACTAACAATCGCCTCTGCGAAGAGTTTGCTGATTTGATGCAGAGTGAGTTTGAGATGAGCATGATGGGAGAGCTGAACTACTTCCTCGGGCTTCAAATCAAACAATCTGAAGGAGGCATCTTCATCAATCAAGCAAAATATGTCAAGGAGATGCTCAAGAAGTTTGATATGGAAGGAAACAAATCAATCAGCACCCCCATGAGCTCATCATGCAAATTAGATCAAGATGAATCAGGTAAATCTGTAGATCAAAAACTTTATAGAGGTATGATAGGATCTTTACTATATCTTACTGCAAGTAGACCTGATATTATGTTTAGTGTTTGCATGTGTGCTAGATATCAGGCTAATCCTAAAGAATCACACCTAGCTGCAGTTAAGAGAATTTTTAAATACTTAATAGGAACTAAGAACATAGGGCTATGGTACTCTAAAGAATCTAGCCTAAACTTAATAGGGTACACAGATTCAGACTTCGCTGGATGTAAGCTTGATAGAAAAAGTACCAGCGGGTCATGTCAGTTTTTAGGAGAAAACCTAATCTCATGGTTTAGCAAGAAACAAAACTCGGTTGCATTATCCACTGCAGAAGCTGAATATGTGGCAGCCGGGAGTTGTTGTGCTCAATCTTGTGGATTAAACAACAATTAGAAGATTATGGCATTAAACAAGACAAAATCCCCATTAATTGTGATAATACAAGTGCCATAAATCTAACTAAAAATCCAATTCAACATTCAAGAACTAAACACATTGAGATAAGACATCACTTCATAAGAGATCATGTATTGAATGGTGATGTGTCACTCCAATTTGTTTGTACTGATAATCAATTAGCAGATATTTTTACAAAACCCCTAAGTGAAGAGAGGTTTAGCGTGCTTAGGAGGGGATTAGGAGTGATTGATCCATCCTAGTGGGAGTTTCCACTAGATTAATTGATTTTGATGATTAGAATGCGGTTAAAATAGAGTTTACATTCAATGATCATCAAATCAGATCCCAATTAGGTGATTTTCCCTCATTTGGCACGGTTATAGCATGACTTTTAGGTGCGTGCCAAGGTTAGAGACGACTCGAGTAAGTTTCAGAGCCGGCTCCTAAGGGGGAGTCGACTCGCGCATTTGCGGGAGTCGACTCGCAAAGATGGCAGCTAAGGGGGAGTCGACTCGCACATTGTCGGGAGTCGACTCGAAGTCTACAGGCGCATAAGGAGAGTCGACTCGCACATATTCTGGAGTCGACTCGAGGTCGAGTCGACTCGCGACTCAGGGGAGTCGACTCGCAGTCGGGATCCAACTTTTTAACCCTAGGTTTGTCGTTTCGCAAACACTTTTCTTTCAAGCCGCCACTGTTCAAAAAGCCCTAGAGCCGACTCCTAGGTCTTCCCCGATCGTCTCCAACCTCTGTTCGGTCGATTTTTCACCGGTTCTTAGGGTTTTTGTCCGTTCCTAGGTCGTCTCCGGTCCGTCCCGAGTCTCCTCCGTCGACCTTTCTCCGTCCTTTAGGTGTTTCTTCCCGTTTAGGTCAAGATGCCTCGTAAGACCGTGGTTAGGAAGAGGTCCCGTTCCGAGGCCGGTCCCGAGCGGCGCTCCAAGGCGCGGCACGATCCCGCGAGGCAACCACCTCCGGCTCGTTCCCCGCCTAGGGCGGTTCCCGCGAGGCCATTGGCCGGGAAGGTCGTCTCCACCGGGAGGTATGTCGATTTCGACTTCCTCTCCCGGAAAGGGTTCACCATAGGTGATAGGCTTAGAGCCCAGGGCTTAGAGTTCTTCCTTACATTGGACCTCCCCACATATCCAGGGCTCGTTAGAGAGTTTTACGGTACCGTCCATCGGGGAGATGGGGGTATCGAGGGCACAGTAGCCGGTGTCCCTGTGTTTGTCACGGAGGATCTTATTGGCCACATCCTCCACCTTCCACTAGTAGGGGTGGCTCCCGCACACCCTGAGGATAGAGTTGAGGCCCTTACGGTCGTCTTAGGGCATCCACCTCAGTCCCTCCTAGACGAGGTATCTGCTAGCTCACTTCCTATTGAAGTGAGAATCCTTTTGAGTCTTCTGTCCAGGTCTGTCTTCCCTAAGACAGGAAGATTTGATTTTGTAAATGAGAGGGACCTAGCTATTATGTCTTACATTCTTCAGGACACCCCGGTCAACTTCCCCAAACTCATATATAGGTATATGTGTGAGCCCCTAGATAGACCTAGGCTCACCCTCCCATACGGCATGATTTTTACTCTTCTCTTTAGGGAGTACGAGATTTCCATTCCTGAGAGGGAACCCTCTCGTGCATTGCGATGGACAGATCGCTTGTGTACGGGGACCATGCACAGGATGGGGTTTCGGAAGAGAGAGGGGGTATGGGTTAGGAAGTCTACCCTCACCGCTCAGACCACCAGACCTTCACCCAGTCCTGAGCCCGATTCAGACTACCCAGACCTTCCAGACCATCCAGACCTTCCATCCACTCCTCCTGATCCTACCACCTCCGCTGGACCTTCCTCCTCGGCACCACCCTCTATGGCGGTCCGGATTGATCCTGAGCAGCTCCGGGAGCTGCGACAGGAGATAGTCAGAGAGGTGAGGGATGAGCTGCTTCGGGAGCTCCGAGGTGCGGTGCCTGCTCCCACTCCTGCACCCGTCTCTTCTCAGTTGGTCCCTTCCTTGACAGCCGTGACTGACATGACGGCTCATGTACGGGAAGAGATCTACAATGTCCGGAGTTTGGTCCAGGCCCAGTTCCACAGCATGAGTGAGGTCACGAGCTCCACTCAACAGATGCGAGAGGAGATAGGTCGTGACATGCACACCACCACCGAGGGGGCCGAGCGCTTGGCGAATGTACTCATCGACAAGCTGGACGCACTTCAGACATCGGTGACTGGGCTTCAGGCGTCGGTGACAGAGCTCTCCACTACACATAGCAGAGCCACCACGTCTATCATCACACAGCTTGGCCATGTCACAGATGCAGTCACCCTCCTCATGGAGCAGAGCCGATTGAGAGGAGGAGCCACATCCTCCAGAGGAGGAGATGCATCATCGAGAGGGGGAGATACATCCTCGAGGGGGGGATCTTCATCCTCGAGGAGACCATAGATGTTCTTTTTGCTTTGTTTTGTATTGCTTTGCTTTACGTATTGTATGCTCAAATGTATTCACATTCATATCAATATAATGAGTAGACATCTTATCTTCATTTCTGTGCCATTTGATGATTGGTTGTGCCATTGATTGTGTGTGATTACCTCCTTTTTCGTATGATGACAAAAAGGGGGAGAAATATGTATACAATATGTAAAAGGGGAGAAATATGGATGAAATATGTAAAAGAAATCAATGGAAATCAATAAAAAGACACACGAATTTGTTCTAAGTGGATTCGGTACCTCGAGGCTCATTATCTCTCTTTTGGGGCTCCTAATGGAGTAATCTCCAGAATCTATTCAAGGGATATTCGGAGATTAGCTGAATCCTACTCAAGAACAAATTGACAGATTTTCCCTCTAAAAACAAAAAATTCAGTTCAAAAACTTCATAGCATTAAAAGGAAATTCAGAGAATCAAAACATAGTTGAATGCATATGTTGAGGGGGAGAATCTGAATTTTAATCAAGCTAAATCATTAATGACATATAAGCCAAACAATTGATTGCATAATATGAAGGCTTATATAATTCCAAATGAAAGGGGGAGCTTTAACTCCGAAATTTGCTGTTTCACTCCTTTCAAACTTGGATAAATTAAATTATCAGACATTTGAATTCATTTATGGATTTTATTTCATTATTTATTGAGCAAGTCATTTTACATATACTCAAAGTTTTGTCATCATCAAAAAGGGGGAGATTGTGGAGTGATTGATTAAAACCCCATTTGATTTTGATGAGCTCAAAGCATTTGAGTATATCTTGTGATTACTAATGAATTCAATTGAGTGTTTCAGTGAAAATCCTGTCCAAGTGTCTCTAGATTTGGTTCATAGTATTTTGGATAAGTTAAGAAGTCTGCTGAACCAAAGTCTGAGACTCGAGTCGACTTCCGAGTATCACGAGTCGACTCCAAGCATATCAAGTTCACTGGCACGAGCTCGAGTCGACTCCAGACTAGTACGAGTCGACTCCGACTGAGAACAGAAAGAAGAACAGAAAGCCTCATCTCAGAACCTGTCAACGAGTCGACTCCTGAAGTGCGCGAGTCGACTCCAATGTTCAACGAGTCGACTCCAGGGTAGTAAGAGTCGACTCCAAGAGGTACACAAAGAAAAGTCAGAGAGCAGTTTTCGAGTCTGAGATTCGAGTCGACTCCCAGACAGCTCGAGTCGACTCCAAGACAAGCTTCACGTCAAAAGGCAGAAGACCAACTTTCGAAAACTGAGAGCCGAGTCGACTCCAAGGAAGTTCGAGTCGACTCCAAGACTGGATGAGCCAAAAGACAGAGAATCGGGAGTTCGGGCTCTGAGATTCGAGTCGACTCCAAGGACAGTCGAGTCGACTCGAGTGGACAAAATTCAAAATTGGATCCACGGACTTCAGTGGATGAGCCGACTCCAAAATTGCCAGGTCAGCTCCAGAAGTTGGCGAGTCGACTCCGGGTCCAGACGAGTCGACTCCCAGTCGTGACGGCAACTTTAATTCAAATTTGGAACAGTTGCCGAGTCGACTCCGGAAAAGCTTGAGTCGACTCCCGCTACAGCCGAGTCGACTCCTGATCGCGCGAGTCGACTCCAACCCACCAACGGTCATATTGTCAGGCTGCGCAGAGTGTGCAGAACGGGCAGAAAAAGCAGTATAACGGCTAGTTTCCGTGGGGGTTGGCTTAAATAGCCACAGAAGACTGTAGCAAGGCAGAGAACAGTCATTCCACTCCAACTAATCAAGGATTCAAGCTCTGCAACGTGCTCTTCAACGAAAAAGGGAAGATCTGCATTTACAGCTCCACCTACATCTTCCCAGCAATTAAAAGCCTTCTCCTCCAGCATTCAAGTCGACTACACATTCGAGAGGAGACCGGAGTTCAAGAAGCCATTCCTCTACTTCAGCTTAAAAGCGTTTGAGGGCTTCTAAACTCCTCTTTTGATTATATTGTTTTACATCTGCTTTTGAGAAGCTTATTTTTCTTTCTTTCTATAACTTGTATTTACTTGGTTCAATCGGGGGATTGAATCAAGGGGACTAAGGTTGGTTGGTGAGCCAAGTTAAAAACCAACGCGTGTAAGGGTTTGATTGTGAGCCCGGAAAAACAATCGGGGTTGGTTCTAGTCGGTGAGCCTGGGAAAACCGACCGAGTTCGTTGTGAGCTCGTAAAACAACAAGTTTGGTTGTGAGCTTGCAAAACAACCGGCTGTAATCCAAGGGGGTTATAGTGAATTCCCAAGAGAGACTTGGGGAGTGGACGTAGGAGCAAGGGGTAGCTCCGAACCACTATAAAACTTTGTGTTTGCATTGGATTGTCTCTCTTCTTCTTCCCCTCACATCACTCACAACACTTAGCATTAATTAAATAACTTGCAATAGTTTTTAATTAATCAACCACATCGTTTTTAATTATCTAAATTATTTTAAAACCCAATTCACCCCCCCTCTTGGGTTGTCTATCTGGGCAACACATTGAAGCTTTTGAACTTAAATTTTTAGTTTTTAGAGGAAAAATCTGCCAATTTGTTCTTGAGTATGATTCAACTAATCTCCGAATATCCCTTGAATAGATTCTGGAGATTACTCCGTTAGGAGCCCCAACAGAGAGATAATGAGCCTCGCGGTATCGAATCCACTAAGAACAAATTATTGTGTGTTTTAAAAGTTTGCTTTTTGTTGATTTTCATTGAGTCCCTTTACATGTCTATTCAATATATTTTCTCCCCCTTTTTGTCATCATAGCAAAAAGGAAGAAAGCACATCACACAAGCAATTAGAGATTAAATTTGCACAATATTGAAGAAAACTGTCTACTCATTGTATTGATTGTAGATGTAGGTACAAAGAGTAAAGCACTAAATACATGTCAAAATGAAAAAGCAGGCTAGGGTTTCTTCGAGGAGGATGTGGCTCCTTTGCCCAGTCTTGATTGTTCCATAAGTAGACTGACCCCATCTGTGACGTTCCCTAGCTGCGTGATGATCGCCGAGGTGGCCCTACTGTGGATCGAGGAGAGCTCAGTCAGACTCGCCTGAAGGGTATCCAACGTGGAGATCAACACATTCGCCAGACGCTCGGCCCCCTGACTCTGGCTGCCCATGTCGTGTCGGATGTCATTTTGCATCTTTCGTGTGTTGCTTGTGACATCGCTCATGTTTGAGAATTGGACTTGTATCAGGCTTCTGACATTGTAGATCTCCTCCCTCAGATGAGCCGTCATCTCGGTCACGGCTGATAATGAGGGAACCAGTGCAGAAGAGGGGCAGTGGCTGGACCTCGGAGCTCCTCAGTAGGTCGTCCCGAAGATCCCGTACAATCTCCTGCCGCAACTTCCGGAGCTGCTCAGGAGAGATCCGAACCTCTATCGGCTGAGTGGGTGGTACTGAAGAGGAGGGTCCGGCTGAGGGAGGATGGTGCTGAGGTGGAGGGATAGGTGGAAAAGTCAGAATCATGATCAGGACTGGGGGAGTGTTGAGTGGTAGGTGTGGAAGAGGATGATTTCCTGACCAGACTCCCTCTACCTTATCAAATCCCATCCTATGAAGGGTTCCCTCACCCATGCGATCTGTGTATCGCAGTGCGCGAGAGGGTTCCCCCTCAGGAATGGGGATCTCGGACTCCCTAAAAATCAGGGTATACATCATCCCATATGGAAGGGTGAGCCTAGGTTTGTCTAGTGGCTCATATAGGTATTTGTAGATCAGCTTAGGGAAGTTAATTGGAGTATCTTGGAGAATGTAATACATGAGGGCTAGGTCCCTCTCGGATACAAAGTCAAAGCGGCCGGTCTTAGGAAACAGGGTCCTTGAAATAATACTCAAGAGGAGCCGCATTTCAACAGATAGTGAACTAGCGGACACCTCATCTAGTGGGGACTGGGGTGGACTCCCTAATATGGCCGTAAGGGCCTCAGTCCTATCGGCCGGGTGAGTAGGAAATACCCCTACTTGGGGAAGATGTAGGATTTGTGCTATAAAATCCTCAGAAATGAATAAAGGGACACCCGCTACGGTTCCCTGTATTCCACCATTGCCCCTAGACACTGTCCCATAAAACTCCCTAACTAGCCCTGGGTAAGTGGGGAGATCTAGGGAGCAAAAGAACTCTAGTCCTTAGGCCCTCAACCTATCCCCTATAGGGAAGCCTTCCTGGGAGAGATAGTCGAAGTTGACATATCTCCTGGTGGAGACCGCCTTTCCGGCGCACGGACGCGAGGGAACCGGCCTCGGCGGGGAACGAACCGGAGGTTGTGGCCTCACGGGATCATTCCGAGCCTTGGACAGTCGCTCGGCGCCGCTTGCGGATTGGGGCCTCTTCCGGCTTGGGACAACTACCTTACGAGGCATTCTAGACCTAGAGAGGGGGAAAAACCCAAATGGATGGAAGAAGCTCGACGGAAAAACCCTAATGGAGGTCGGAGACGAGGTCGGAGACGGCTCTAGGGTTTGTGAGCAGTGGAGGCGGTGAATAGAAGTGTTGATTAAACGCTTCGATTAGGGTTAAAACATCGTATGCCCGATCGTGAGTCGACTCCAGTAAGTCGCAAGTCGACTCGACCTCGAGTCGACTCCAAAATATGCGCGAGTCGACTCCCCCTATGTTGCCATCGACCTCGAGTCGACTCCCGTCTGTGTGCGAGTCGACTCCCCCTCATGAGCTGACTCTGAAACGTATCCGAGTTGACTCGAACTCTGGCACGCACCTAAAAATCATGCTATTTTCGTGCCAAACAAGGGATAATCACTAAGTTTATGATCTGATTTGATGATCATAGATGATAAACTCTATCTTTAACACAAGCTAATCATCAAAATCAATGAACTAGAGGAGAACATCACTAGGATGGATCAATCACTCCTAATCCTCTCCTAAGCACACTAAATCTCTCTTCACTCAAGGGTTTTGTAAAGATATCAGCTAGTTGATCATCAGTGCAAATAAATTGAAGTGTAACATCGCCATTCAGTATATGATCTCTTATGAAGTGATGTCTTATTTCAATGTGTTTGGTTCTTGAGTGCTGAATTGGATTCTTAGTTAAGTTAATAGCACTTGTATTGTCACAATTAATGAGAATTTTATCTTGTTTAATTCCATAATCTTCCAGTTGTTGTTTGATCCACATGATTTGAGCACAACAACTTCCGGCAGCAACATACTCAGCTTCAGCAGTAGATAATGCAACCGAGTTTTGTTTCTTGCTAAACCATGAGATTAAGTTTTCTCCTAAGAATTGACATGACCCGCTGGTGCTTTTTCTATCAAGTTTACAACCAGCAAAGTCTGAATCTGTGTATCCTATTAAGTTCAGGCTAGATTCTTTAGAATACCATAAACATATATTTTTGTTCCTATTAGATATTTAAAGATTCTCTTGACTGCAATTAGATGAGATTCCTTAGGATTAGACTGATATCTAGCACACATGCATATACTAAACATGATATCAGGTCTACTTGCAGTGAGATATAATAAAGATCCTATCATACCTCTATACATCTTTTGATCTACAGATTTACCTGATTCATCTTGGTCTAGTTTGCATGATGAGCTCATGGGTGTGCTGATTGACTTGTTTCCCTCCATATCAAACTTCTTAAGCATCTCCTTGATGTATTTAGCTTGATTGATGAAGATCCCTTCTTCAGATTGTTTGATTTGAAGCCCAAGGAAATAGTTCAGCTCTCCCATCATGCTCATTTCAAACTCACTCTGCATCAAGTCAGCAAATTCTTTGCAGAGGCGATTGTTAGTAGCACCGAAAATAATATCATCAACATAAATCTGCACTACTAATATATCTTTGTTTTTCTTCTTTAGAAACAGTGTTGTATCTACATTTCCTCTAGAGAACTCATGATCTAGTAGAAATTTGCTAAGTCTTTCATACCATGCTCTAGGTGCTTGTTTCAAACCATAAAGTGCTTTGTTCAACTTATACACATGATTAGGGTATTGATGATTTTCAAAACCAGGAGGTTGTTCTACATACACCTCCTCATTAATATACCCATTTAAAAATGCACTTTTTACATCCATTTGAAATAATTTGAAATCCTTAGAGCATGCAAATGCTAGTAACAGTCTAATTGCCTCAAGTCTAGCTACAGGAGCAAAGGTTTCATCAAAATCTATACCTTCTTCTTGATTATACCCCTTTGCTACTAGTCTAGCCTTATTCCTAATTACAATTCCATTTTCATCAAGTTTATTTTTATATATCCATTTGGTACCTATAATTGAATATTCAGAGGGTCGTTCAACTAGGTTCCATACCTTGTTTCTAGTAAATTGGATTAGTTCTTCTTGCATTGCATTTATCCAATTTACATCTTTTTCAGCTTCTTCTATGTGTTTGGGTTCAAAATGTGAGACAAAAGCTAGATGGTTATTTAAGTTCCTAAGAGATGCTCTAGTCCTAACAGGTTGAGATGGATCATCTAAAATTAATTCCTTAGGATGCCCATGAGCATACCTCCAAGCCTTAGTCAGCCCATGATCCACAATAGCCTCTTGGCTTGATGATGCATTTCCAATTAATTTTTGTTCATCATCTTGTAATGTCATCTCATCAACCTTTTCTTCAAGAATTTCAGCATCATCATCAAGATCAAATCTCTTGCTAGAAGAGATATCACTAGAATCATCAAAAACAACATGTATAGATTCTTCTATAACTAGGGTTCTTTTATTAAAAAACTCTATAGGCTTTACTAGTTGTAGAATACCCCAAAAATATACCTTCATCAGATTTAGAGTCAAATTTACCTAGATTGTCTTTCCCATTATTATGAACAAAACACCTACATCCAAAGACATGAAAATAGTTTACTTTTGGTTTTCTGTTTTTCCAAAGTTCATAAGGTGTTTTCTTTATAATGGGTCTCAATAAAACTCTATTTAATATATGACATGAGGTATTAATGGCTTCTCCCCAAAAGTACTTAGGGAGTTACTTTCACATAGCATGGTTCTAGCCATTTCCTCTAGGGTTCTATTTTTTCTTTCTACAACTCCATTTTGTTGTGGTGTCCTAGGTGCAGAAAAATTATGAGTTATTCCCTTTTTACTACAAAACTCATCAAATAAATGATTTTCAAATTCGGTTCTATGGTCACTTCTAATAGCTATGACTGAAGTATCTTTAGCATTTGTTACTTCCTTATGAAATTTCTTAAAAACTGAAAATGCTTGATCTTTATGAGCTAAGAACATAACCCAAGTATATCTAGAAAAGTCATCTACAATAACTAGACCATATTTATTTCCTCCTAAACTTGTGGTTCTAGTTGGTCCGAATAGATCCATGTGTAGTAGTTCTAGAGGTCTAGAGGTAGAGACACAATTTACGGATTTAAAGGAGTTCCTTGATTGTTTGCCATATTGACAAGCTTCACATATTTTATTCTTTTCAAACTTTAGTTTTGGCAAACCTATCATGGAATCTCTTTTAACTAGTTTTGAAATTGTGTCCATACTTGCATGACCTAACTTACGGTGCCATAACCAACTAGCATCATTATCCTTAGTTTCATTTACAACTAAACATGGATTATGTTTGGCAAGATCCTCAAGGTCTACTACATACACATTCCCACGTCTTATTCCTTTAAAAACTAAACTATTGTCTTTTGAGTTGGTTATGATGCATAAGGATGGTTGAACAAAATATCAAAACCTCTATCACACAATTGACTAATGCTAAGTAGATTATGTTTAAGACCATCAACATATCGAACATTATCAATAAAGGTTGAAGGGGTAATTTGTACTTTACCTATACCAATGATGTGACCTTGGTTATTGTCTCCAAAAGTCACAGCACCTTCCTTCTTAGCCTCAAGGGTGAAGTATTGGTCTTTGTCACCCGTCATGTGTCTTGAGCAGCCACTATCCAAGTACCAACAATTTTTGTCGACCTTGGCTACAAGACACTCCTACACAAGCAAATCATACAATTTTAGGTACCCAAGTTTTCTTGAATCCTTCATGGTTAGTAATGTTGGTTCCTTTTGGAACCCAAACCCTTTTAATTTTTCTTTTAGTTTTTCCTTTTCTATAATCACACATATTTGCTTTATGTCCTAATGTTCCACAGCAAAAACATGTTATTTTCTTAGTTTTACTTTCTCCTGCTTTAACAAAGAAATTACTAAGGATTTTTTGCTTATTTTTAGGTTTATACCCTAAACCAGCTCTATTGAACACAGCTCGTTGACTATTAAGTATCATTTCTAATTTTTCTGAGCTATATGTAAATTTTTCTACAAAAGGCTTGTACTTTTCAAGTTCTAGTGTCAATTTTTGTTTTTCTGTTTTTAGTCCATTTAGGTCTTTTGTGAGACTCTCTTTTAAGATTTGTTTATTGTTTTTAAGTTCTAATATTTCTTTGGTCAGCCTTTCGTTATCTTTAGTTAAGGTATTAGTCTTTTGAATTAAGATTTGGTTGCTTGTCTTAAGTTCTGAATTTTCTTTAATAATAACATCTTTATCCTTAACTAATGTATCATACTTACGGAGGTGAGTTTGGTTAGTTAGTTTTAATTCTTTGTTTTTAAGGTTTATTGTCTTATACTCGTCCATTAATTCATTGAAGGCATCATATAACTCATAGAAAGTAAAGTCTAAATGTGTTCCAGATGTTACCTCATTGTCGTTAACCATAAAACAAAGGTTGGCCTTTTCTTCTTGTTCCTCATCCGATGATGATGATGATGTGTCGGAGTCCGATAGGGTGGAGACAAGGACTTTTTTTTTTCTTGTACTTGCTCCCCTTCTTCAGCAAAGGACACTCTGCTCTGAAGTGCCCCGGCTTCTTACACTCATAACATCCAATCCCCTCATTTTCCCTTTCCTTACCTTTATCCTTTTGATAGAAATTTGAGGGGCCTCTCCTTTGATGAGAGGACTTCTTCCGGTTGATGAATCTTCGGAAGGAGTGCCTCATCATCATCTCCCTCATTGTCTTCCTCTTCACTGCTACTGCTGCAAGACACATCTTTGTTAGTGGAAACAGATTTTAGTGCTATTACCTTTTTCTTGTGAGAGGACTCTTCTTCATTGTGTTGTTTCATCGTTAGCTCATGCGTCATGAGGGATCCAAGTAGCTCCTCGAGTGGCAGCTTGTTTAAATCCTTAGCCTCTTGGATTGCCGTCACCTTGGCTTCCCATGACCTTGGTAGACAACGAAGAATCTTCCTGACAAGCTCACTGTTAGTATAATTTTTGCCAAGGCTTTTTAGGCCATTGACAATGTCAGTAAATCTAGTGAACATGCAAGTGATTGTTTCATTAGAATCCATCTTAAATAATTCATATTTATGAACTAATATATTTATTTTGGATTCTTTTACTTGATTTGTGCCCTCGTGGGTCACTTCAAGTCTATCCCAAATCTCTTTTGCAGAATTGCAAGTAGAGACTCTATTGAATTCATTTCTATCTAATGCACAATAAAGCACATTCATTACTTTGGCATTTAGTTGTGCCTTCCTAATGTCATTGTCATCCCAATCCTTTTCAAGCTTGGGTATGGTGACACTCTCTACATAAATGGATGGGATGTATGGTCCATTTAGAATGGTGGTCCACATCTCATAGTCTTGGACTTGGATAAATATTCTCATCCTAGCCTTCCAATGTGAGTAGTCGGATCCATTAAAGAATGGAGGTCTATGTGTGGACTGGCCCTCAATGTGAGAAGATCCAAATGGGGTTGTCATTTTGATCTTTTACTCTTTGGGTAATAGAGTTCCTGCTCTGATACCACTTGTTGCCCAGATAGACAACCCAAGAGGAGGGGTGAATTGGGATTTAAAATAATTATTGCAATTAAATGGTTTGTGAAATACTAATTAATACTTTTTGCAAGTTGATTAATTAGATGCTATGTGCAGTGAATGAAATGAAAGTTAAAGACGACAAGGCAATCACAAACACAATGATTTTATAGTGGTTCGGAGCTAACCCTTGCTCCTACGTCCACTCCCCAAGCCTCACTTGGGAATTCACTATAACCCCTCGGATTACAATCGGTTGTTTTACAAGCTCACAACCTAACTTGTTGTTTTACGAGATCACAACGAACTCGGTCGGTTTTTCTAGGCTCACCGACTAGAACCACCCGATTGTTTTCCCGGGATCACAATCAAACCCTTACACGTTGGTTTCAACCTAGGCTCACCAACAAACCTTTACACCCTTGATTCAATCCCCTGATTGAATCAAGTAAGGACCAAATGGATAGAAAAACAAATAGAAAAATACAGCTTCTAAACAAGCAGATATTCAGCAATATAAATAGGAGAGAAGTTAAGAGCCCTCAAACAAGTTTATGATGATGTAGAGGAGGGCTTCTCAAACTCTGGGTCTCCTCTTGAATGTCTTGAAGACTTGAAGGCTGAAGGAGACTTCTTTAATGCCGGAAAGAGTTGGTTGAATGGAGTTAATGGCCCTCTTCCTTCTTTTCCGTTGAAATCCTTTGGCAGATGAAGATTTCGTGTTTTCTTTGAAAGGAATATGACTTCTCTACCTTGCTACAGTTCTCTATGGCTATTTAAGCCATTTCCCACGGAAACTAGCCGTTAGACACAATCTTCTAGCCGTTCTGCACATTCTGCACATCCAGACAATATTTCCGTTGGGATCGGAGTCGACTCGCGCGATCTGGAGTCGACTCGGCTGCAGCAGGAGTCGACTCATGCTTTTCTGGAGTCGGCTCGGCAACTGTTCTGGATTTGAATTAAAGTGCTCTTCTCGACTGGGAGTCGACTCGACTTAACCTGGAGTCGACTCCCCAAAGTCTGGAGCTGACCTGGCACTTTTGGAGTCGACTCATTCCAAGGAATCCATAGATGTATTCTTCAACTTTGCTCACTCGAGTCGACTCGAAAATTCTGGGAGTCGACTCGACGCTCAGAGTCCGAACTCCCGATCTTCTGTCTTTTGGCTCGTGCCGTCTTGGAGTCGACTCGGACTATTTCGGAGTCGACTCGGCTCTCAGTATCCGAAAAAACAGTCTTCTGTCTTTTTGGGGTAGCGCTGCCTTGGAGTCGACTTGAACTGTCTTGGAGTCGACTCGCCTCTCAGAGACGACAATACTGTCTTCTGTCTTTTTGGGGTCGCGCTGTCTCGGAGTCGACTCGGGCTTTGCAGGAGTCGACTCGGCTCTCAGTGTCCGAAAGTTGCTCTCTGACTTTTGCCTTGTATTACACTGGGAGTCGACTCTCGCTTCCTTTGGAGTCGACCTGTCAACCATCGGAGTCGACTCGCGTTCCTCAGGAGTCGACTCGGCTCTCAGGGTCCAAAATAACTTCTCTGTCTTTCTGTCTGTAACTCCCTGGAGTCGACTCATACTACTCTGGAGTCGACTCGGCAAGCATCGGAGTCGACTCGCGCTCTTAAGGAGTCGACTCGTTGACAGATTTTGAGATGGATCTTTCTGTCTGTCTGTTTGTTCTCAGTCGGAGTCGACTCGTAATGTTCAGGAGTCGACTCGAGCCTGTGCCAGTGCTTCTAATACGCTTGGAGTCGACTCGTAATATCCCGGAGTCGACTCGAGTCTCATACTTTGGTTCAAATTGACTTCTTAACTTATCCAAAATATCTTGAACCAAATCTAGAGACACTTAACCATAAATTTACAAGAATTTCACTGAAACACTAGATTGAATTCATTAGTAAACATAAGATATACTCAAATGCTTTGAGCTCATCAAAATCAAATAGGGTTATAATCAATCACTCCACAAACAATGACTATCTCTTGACATTGCCAATCTATGTTGATTGAAAAAAGGCTTTGGAGTCCAATGCAATAATATTCAGGTAAAGTCATTGGGCTTAATTCTAACCTATGTTTTGGTTGAACAAGGAAATCACGTAATTGTGATATTGTTGTTGAACATATTGGTTGTGTACATAATTCATTGCTTCGTCCTACTGTTTTGGAAGTATCAGTATCATTAAAAGGTTAAATGCAGCATGTATCATTTCCTTTGTACCATTCACATATTCAGATTAAGATTCAGTTTTCTTTGCTTATTTCCTGCTATGCCGATGTTACTTTTGTTATTGCTTTTAGTTATCACCTAGTGTATGTTTGTTTCTTTTTCTGGTGAAGCTTCCTAATAAACATCCATTATAAAGAACTACTTAGTAATTGTAGCATACATTGAACATCTCAGTCTGGTTTGCAATATATTTATTGTTGGGGGAACGCACCCTCCCCCCCCCCGAGTGCATGAAAACTCTGTCATCAGAGAACCGATGACGGCCGACCTTGGGCGGCCGAGCTCGGTGCCCGACCCCGGAACATCTGACCCGAAGAGCTCTCGGCCTCGGAAGTCCGCCCTCGCCGCCCACCTACCGCGTTTGCATCCTGCCGAAGTCTGGTCAGGGGCCATACCCTGCCACCGCCTCCAGCATTTAATGTGCATGACCTCTGCAAACCCCCGACTCACTCAACAATTAATGCATGTCTCCGACTCACTCAACAATTAATGCATGTCTCCGACTCACTCAACAATCAATGCATATCTCCGGCTCACTCAACAATCAATGCACATGGCTCCTGTTATCTACGGATCCTCAGTCCTCCACGGCAAGCCGGCTCGGCAGTGTTCTGTCAGCCGTGACAACTCTCTGATCCCGGCCTCACCTCCGACATCGAAGCATTAATTCACCTGATCGCGCACCGACTCGAACGACGTGCTAAGTCATACGGCGACCTCGCCCCATCACATCACAGGTAATCCGACCCTCCTATAAAGAGGAACTCCTCCTCCTCAATGGGGGGTTGGACTCAGAAAAAAGGGAGCAGAACGCTTCTCCCCTCTTCCTCTCTCCTAAATTTAAGCCCCCTTTAACTTAAGCAACGGAGGGCCGGCGCCGTAAGCCCCGGCCACCGGCTTCTTGCAGGTTTCCCCCTCCACGAAGGACGCCGCTCGCCAGAATTCGCCGAAGCTCCACCTCCTCAGCCGACTGCCGCCCCGGGGTCCAATTTCCAGCAACAGTTGGCGCTAGAGGAAGGGCCTGAGTCGCAGTCATGAAGTTGAGAAGTAAGAGAGCCTCCAATGCTTTCCGGCGTCCCCGCATAGTCCTGGACACTCTGTCCAAAATTCGCCTTCTCCGGTTGATCCGGTTCTCCAAGTTCAGCCGGAACAGTTCAACGCTCTAGTACAACAAGTCCAGGCTCTGGCCGCCACCGTCCAAGGCCTGCGGCGCGAGGAAGCTCTACCTACGCTCACCCCGCAGGCCCAGGTCCCGCCGGTGCTTCCTCCGAACGGCCCGATTCTCCAAGGCCAGAACCTTCACGGTTCTTCTAGGGCCAACAACGAAGAGCGAGTGTCTCCCCGGAGAGAACTGCTGGGGGGATCCTTAGACAGAAGGCCCCAGCTCTCCGAAGCTGAGTCGGCAACGGACCACCGCGAGCCGGAGCAAACTGCGGCGACAACTCCCCAGGCTGGGGAGCTCGACAGGAAAGTCGAAAACCTGGAGCGCCAGATTGAAGCGCTCCGCAGCAGGAAGGCAAGGCATGAGGGAGACTTTGAATTCACCACCAAGTCTCCCTTTTCCCGTCAGATTGAGGACGAGCCGATCCCCTTGAGGTTCAAGATGCCTCAAGTGGAGCCTTACAGCGAACCACCGACCCCCTCGACCACCTGGAAAGCTACCGGGCTCTCATGGCACTGCAGGGTTCCTCGGAGGCCGTGCTCTGCAAGGCCTTCCCAGCGACCCTCCGAGGGACAGCTCGGCTCTGGTTTTCCGTGCTAAAGCCAAGCACGGTATCCTCTTTCGAGCAGCTCGGCAGGCAATTCGCCACCAACTTTGCTACCAGCCGACGCCAGCGGCGGATGTCAGACTCCCTCCTAGATATCAAGCAGAAGGAGGGGGAATCTCTCAAGGAGTATCTTGACCGCTTTACCGCCGCCACGTGGAAAGTTCGCGAGCTCGACCAGTCAGTAGCCATGTCGGCACTAAAAACTGGGGCTCGTTCCTACAAATTCCTCTTCTCATCGAGAAGAGCTTCCCTGCCGACTTCACCGAGATGCTGGCCCGAGCTCGGAAGTATGCTAAGGCCGAGGAGGCTATTGCCTCCAGGCGGGGTACAACTGAACAAGCTTCAAAGAAGTAGAAGAAACGCCGCGAGGAGCGCGGCCGTCAAAGAAGCCGGTCCCCCCGCCGAGAGAAGAACCTCCCCCGGCTGAGGAGCCGACCTCGACAGCGAGGACAGTTTCGACCGAGGTCCCCGCCTCAGCCGGGGTCCCCACTACGACCTCGGATGCACCCGGGGAGGTACGAAAACTACACTCCCATCAACGCACCCCGGGCCGAGATTCTGATGGAGATCGAAGGCCGGAATTTTTTCCGACCCCCGCCTCCTATGCGGGACACGGGAGTCCCGCGCAATCCCAAGAAGTACTGTCGCTTCCACCGAGACCACGGGCATGACACGGAGGACTGTTTTCAGCTCCGAGACGAGATTGAGGCGCTTATCCGCCGTGGAGTACTCAATCGGTTCGTAAGGAACCGACGTGAGGAAAGAAGGCCAGTGGAAAATGCCACCCCACCCAAAAACCTGAATAGCAACAGGCCTATCGCCGGCACCATCAATGTAATTGGAGGAACCTCGGCTGGAGATTCAGCCCAAGAAGGAATCCCCCCAAAGCGCCCGCGCACTTCTGAAGCCATCTCGTTCATGGATGAGGATTTGGAAGGGGTTGAGACCCCTCACGATGATGCTGTGGTCATCTCCATGATTGTAAATTAATTTGATATAAAACGTGTCTTAGTTGACAATGGAAGCTCGGCTAATGTTCTGTACTACCACGCCTACCAAAAAATGGGGTCAATGGGGAGCCAGCTTTGGAGAATTAATGCCCCACTCGTCGGATTCACCGGGGACTCGGTCCCGGTCGAGGGCGAGGCCAGCTTTCTTGTTACGGTTGGCCTCGCCCCCCGAGAAAGTACTATGAGGACGGACTTTCTTGTGGTCCACCTACCCTCAGTCTACAACGCCATCCTCGGACGACCAGGGCTAAATGCCCTTCAGGCTGTGGTCTCGACCTGCCACCTACTCATGCGATTCCCTACCGACCAAGGGGTAGGTGAAGTCCGCGGGAACCAACTGATGGCCAAACAATGCTACATGGCAACCCGCAAAGCAAAACAACCAACTGAAGCGTCGAGTCGGCAAGAGCTATCAGCCGAGGCGCCAACTCAGGCGATGGGCCGCGCGCTGCCCATAGAAATCTTGGACGCAAGGGATGACCTGTGGAAGAAGCAAGTAAAGCCCGGTGAGCTTCTTAATCGAATCCCTTTACCAGAAAATTGCCCAGAGCTAACTGTGCAGATCGGCTCCGGCCTAAGCCCCTGCGAAAGAAGGCGCCTGACCGAATTCCTCCGGGCCAACATTGACGTCTTTGTTTGGTCGCCCGCCGACATGCCGGGAATTGATCCAGAGGTCATGATCCACTGACTCCAGGTGAAGCCGACCTGCAGGCCTGTAAAACAAAAGAAACGAGGCTCTGCCCCGAAACGGCAGCAAGCGGCGGCCGAGGAAGTGGATAAGCTCCTTGAGGCCGGCTTCATCCGAGAGGTCTCCTACCCAGATTGGCTTGCCAACGTGGTCCTCGTAAAGAAGGCCAACGGGAAGTGGCGCATGTGTGTGGACTACACCGACCTGAACAAGGCCTGCCCGAAGGATAGTTTCCCTCTTCCTAGCATCGACCAACTCGTCGACTCCACCTCAGGACACCAGCTGCTTACCTTCATGGACGCCTTCTCAGGATACAATCAAATTCGAATGGCGCCTGAAGATGAGGAGAAGACGGCCTTCATCACTGACAAAGGTACCTTTGTTACAAGGTAATGCCATTCGGGCTGAAGAACGCCGGAGCCACATATCAGAGGTTGGTCAACGAAATCTTTGAAGACCAGATCGGTCGAAATATGGAAGTCTATGTGGATGACATGCTGGTGAAGAGCCGAGCGGCGGAACACCATGTGGCTGACCTCAATGAAACTTTCTCTAAGCTCCGAAAATATCAAATGAAGCTCAACCCCGCAAAGTGCGCATTCGGAGTTACCTCGGGTAAATTCCTGGGCTTTACAGTAACCCAGCGCGGAGTCGAAGCCAACCCCGAGAAAATCCGGGCGCTGCAAGAGATGACACCTCCAAGGACAGTTAAAGAAGTGCAGCGGCTCACCGGGCGGGTCGCCGCCTTGGGGAGATTTGTCTTCCGGTCGGCCGAGCGCTGCCTCCCATTCTTCATGATCCTTAAGCGGCCAAAGAACTTCCTGTGGTCGGAGGAATGCCAGCAAGCCTTTGAAGAACTCAGGCACCTTCTGGCCTCTCCCCCACTGCTCACTAAGCCTCGGCAGGGCGAGGTTCTGTATTTATATTTGGCCGTCTCTCCGGTCGCAGTAAGCTCAGTCCTGGTCCGGAAAGAGGACAAGCTCCAGAAGCCAGTCTACTATGCCAGCCGGGTCCTCAGGGATGCTGAGACCCGATATTCTAAGCTTGAGAAGACAATTTTTTGCCCCTGATCATTTCAGCTCGGAGACTCCGGCCTTATTTTCAAGCACATACCATAGCCATACTGACCGACCAGCCTGTGAAACAAATACTGCAAAGGTCGGATCATGCCGGAAGGATCGCCAAATGGGCGGTTGAGCTCGGAGAGTTCGACCTTGAATATCGGCCCAAGCTAGCCATTAAAGCTCAAGTACTCGCCGATTTCATCGTGGAGTGCACCCTGCCAGACGACCCCGAGCTGCCACTCACACCCATGGAGGAGACCCCGAGGCCGCCATGGGTCCTATATGCGGATGGCTCCTCGACCTCGGGGGGTAGCGGAGCGGGACTCATCCTCACCAGCCCGGATGGGGTGGTGGCTGAGCAAGCCCTACGCCTCGAGTTTTCCGGCCTCAAATAACGAGGAAGAATACGAGGCGCTCATTGCCGGACTCAAATTGGCGAAGGAGCTGAAGGTGGAAGACCTAAAAGCCTTCAGTGACTCCCAGCTAATAGTAAGCCAGGTCCAGGGAGACTTCGAAGCAAAGGAGCCATCGATGCGGAAATATCTCCAAAAGGTGCGGGAACTTACGTCCGCCCTAGGTTCCTTCACCATCCAGCACATTCCCAGAGCGGAGAACCTTAGGGCGGACCAATTGTCTAAGCTGGCGACCTCCCGCATGAGTGAGCTCTCCAAGGCAACGGTGCTCGAGTATCTCCGAACACCCAGCACAGAGGAATCTGAACCAACCATGTGCATCGACTTCGAGCCAAGCTGGATCGACGGGTTCGTCCGCTATCTCTAGGATGGGACCCTCCCTCACGACGAGCTGGAGGCCCGCCGGATCAGGCGTCAAGCTTCCCGGTACGTCCTATATGAAAACAAGCTCTATCGTCGGTCATTTACTTCTCCTCTCCTTAGATGTCTCCGCCCCTCGGAGGCGGACTATGCCCTCCGAGAGGTCCATGAAGGGATTTGTGGAAACCACCTGGGAGGCCGGGCACTAGCCCATAAGATCCCTGCGGCAAGGATACTTTTGGCCCACGCTTCAGAAAGACGCAACGGACTTCGTCCGGAAGTGTGACCGGTGTCAACGGAACGCCAACATCCAGCGCCGACCTTCGGCCCCGCTGACCTCAATTATCGCCCTCTGGTCATTCGCCCAGTGGGGAATTGATATTCTGGGGCCCTTCCCTTTGGCCACCGGGCAAAGAAAATTTCTAATCGTCTCCATCGACTACTTCACCAAGTGGGTCGAAGTTGAACCTGTGGCCCGGATCACCGAGTAAAAAATGCGGGACTTCGTTTGGAAGTCCATAATATGCAGATTCGGACTCCCCCGTATCCTCATATTAGATAACGGCCGCCAGTTCGACAACGTCCACTTCAGAAAATTTTGCTCCGAACTCGGCATTGACCACCGCTTCACCTCGGTCGCCCATCCGCAGACAAACGGAGAAACTAAGGTAACTAATCGTACCATTTTGCAGGGGCTCAAGGCTAGGCTTGACCGGTCCAAAGGACAGTGGGTCGAGGACCTGTACAACGTCCTCTGGGCTTACCAGACTACGTTCCGACTACCCACCGGTGAGACCCCTTTCAACCTGGCATACGGCACGGAGGCCGTTATCCCGCTGGAAATCGGCCTCCCCTCCTCAAGGGTGGAGCACTACGACGCAGACTCCAACTCTTTCCGGCTCAAGAATAACTTAGACCTCGTCGAAGAGACGCGAGAGGTCGCCCGAGTCCGCATGGCAAGGTACTAGCAGAAAACGGCCCAGTACTACAACTCCAGAGTCAAGCCCAAGCTCTTCAAAGTGGGGGACCTCGTCCTCAGGAGAGCCGAAGCTTCTCAGCCCACCGAGCAAGGAAAGCTCACCCCGAACTGGGAAGGACCGTATCAAATCGCTCGAGTGCAACGACCCGGGGCGTACAAGTTGAAATCTCTTGAGGGAACCCCTATCCCGCGAAGCTGAAATTCCGAGAATCTACGGATGTATTATCAATAAAACCCCAAGGGGTTCCGGACGATCAGGAGCATGGATCTTGTCTCCTCTTTATAATGATTTGCCTCCTCGCAACAATTCTGATTATGTCTTCTCTAATATTGGGTCGTTTGTGATCCTCAGATACCCCGACTAAGGTCAGGATGTCCCGTGCGTCGACCGTAGAGTCTCAAACTCCCTCGACCTCAGGAAACGCCACCAGGTCGACGATGAGCCCAAGCTCCCTCGGCCCCATATTCGAGACCCCGACTAAGTTCGGGATGCCCCGAAGGTCGACCGTAGAGTCCCAAACTCCCTCGACCTCGGAAAGCGTCGCAGGTCGACAGGGCGTTCCCAGACCCCTCGGCCTGGCGCACGATTCCTCGACTAAGGTCGGGATGCCCCGAAGGTCGACCGTAGAGTCCCAAGCTCCCTCGACCTCGAAAAGCGTCGCGGGTCGACAGAGCGTTTCCAAACCCCTCGATCTGGCGTACGATTCCTCGACTAAGGTCGGGATGCCCCGAAGGTCGACCGTAGAGTCCCAAACTCCCTCGATCTCGGAAAGCGTCGCAGGTCGACAGAGCGTTCCCAGACCCCTCGACCTAGCGCACGATCCCTCGACTAAGGTCGGGATGCCCCGAGTGTCGGCCGTAGAGTCCCAAACTCCCTCGATCTCGGGAAGCGTCACGGGTCGAGAGTGCGGCCCCAGAACCTCGATCTCGTGTATGATTTCTCAACTAAGTTTGAGATGCCCCGAGTGTCGACCGTAGAGATCCAAACTCCCTCGACCTCGAGAAGCGATGCCAGGTTGATAGCAAACCCAAGCTCCCTCGACCTCGCGCTCGATACCCCGACCAAGGTCGGGATGCTCCGTGAGTCGACCGTAGAGATCCAAACTCCCTCGACCTCGGAAAGCGACGCCAGGTTGATAGCAAACCCAAGCTCCCTGACCTCGCGCTCGATACCCCGACCAAGGTCGGGATGCCCCGTGAGTCGACCGTAGAGTTCCAAACTCCCTCGACCTCGGAAAGTACTGCCAGGCTGACGACGAGCTCACGCCCTCCCCTCAATCCGAGAAAATCGGGGATAATGCTTTGACAATCCTCCGAACATTCAACAGCAACCACGGAGCAACGCTCGCAGAAGCTTTCGACAACGGCAATCCCCCCTGGTTCAATTGGTATTCCCGAAATGGACCCCAAGCTAAAGGATGACTCCGAAGGCCAGCCAGAAAACAAGGTGATCTACTCCACTACGAAGTGCGCAATCTCGGAGGTGCAAGAGGTACATCCTACTTGACATCCGCCTTGTTATATTCATCTACTTATCTATTGCCAACAAAATCCTGATTGAGATCGGGACCTCATCTCGGCCAAGGCCAGGTCGCCCCTACAAGTCGACCCAAGAACGAGGTCCCACCGACCTCGTGCACGCTTCCTCTACCGGTGACCCCCATGACAACTCATGTAAACTTTTTTGAATAAGGGCCTGATTCGGCCACCGTACGTTGAGACATCGAGGTCGACCTATGAAGATGACTTCGATCACGGGCGTGTTGATCGAGATCAAGAGGGCCGAGGTACCCTTCATAGGTTCCGACTCCGCTTGCCGGAGCCTCGGCAGAGCCCAAAGGCAATAACCATGAAAGCCCCGATGACAGTTCGACTATTGGCTCATGCTCCCCTTCTGGGAATGGCCCTAACATTTTTTCGGACCTACGCTCCAAAAAGCCAAACTCAAAAGCTTGGCCAAATACCCCGATAGCGACCTATGCAAATCTAACAAGGCCCCCTCTCGGGGGTCCGAGGCCCGAGCCTGGTGCCCCAGAAATCCAAAAATCAAACTCGATGACCTCTGCGAGCTTCAAATCCGAGCTCCAAGACTTGGCGAAGTTTCTCAGAATCCAAACTCAGAGCCTCCCCTAATCAGCGTAACCGGAACTTAGACACTTAAACAAGTTAGGGGAAAGGAAAGCAAAACACAGCCAAGGAGCATGCCTTCGTTGGCAAGCAGACCAAAGGCTAGGATACAAAGTCGGGGGTCGGTAAGACAATAAGTTGAAGTACCGGTCTCGCTTACAACTGAAGAAAATAATAGGGAAAAATGAGTGCAGGAGGGCGAAGAAAAATCTTTTCATTAGTAAAGTGCCGGAAGGCTAAGTACAAAATTGGAGGTCGGCCATTCAACAAATTTGAAGACCGACCTCATTTACAACAAAAGAAAGATAAAAATCTAAGTCCTAAGGGACGGCGGTTGCGTTGGCGTCACCCTCGGGGTCATCTATGGCGATGACTTGGGGGCCTTCGGCGGACACGGGCTCGGGGTCTGCGGCGGGGACCTCGGTCGGCGCCTTGGGAGCGTCCTCGGTGATTTCGTGAGGGGGCCTCCGTCACCATCGGCCCGGCCACGTCTGCCTCAGCCTTGGCGAACTCCTCCTCGGATGCGAGGGCAGCGGAAACTTCGTCGTCGGAGTCGGTACCCCAATCCTATCCTCGGACGAACCGTAGAGAGATCGAACTGGGGGCAGAACCGAGCCATCTGCCTCCGAAAGTTGTCGAAGCCGCGGAGAAACCCATTCACAGTCTCCTCCTCCAGCATGTCGCGGAACTCATCCGAGTCCTTGAAGAGCTCCACGGCATGCTCGGCTCGCTCGAGTGCCCTCCTTTCCCGAGCCTCCAGTTGCTCGACCTTCAGCCGCAGGACCCCGCCCTCGTATTTGAGGCCCGCGACCTCGGACTGAGTCTCCGCCAGACGCGCCTCCGAAGCGCGCAGGGCCGACTTGGCCAGGGAACGAGCAGCCCTTTCCTCCTCGAGCTCCTCAACGATGGCCAGTTGCCCAGCCTCCGTCGCTTCCCTCCGTGCCTCGGCCTCAGCCAGCGCGGCCTCCAGCTCGGCGACCCTCCTCTTGGCCGGCTCCAACTGCCGGCTCAGTCGCCGAGTCTCCTCCTGACATCCCTGGGCGATGAATACCAGGGTGTCGACCTCGTGAATATGCTGCAAAAAATTAAGAAAAAACAATCGTAAGTAAAAGATATATATACACTAGTCGTCGAAGGAAAATTAAGAGAATGGCTTACCCGAACAGTATTGCAGTAAGTATTGTCGACAATTTCTTCCAGCGACAAGTTCTAGAACTCGGCCCGGTCCACCGGAAGCATGGCGCGCCGAAGACCGTGCGCGCAACGTCGGCGTCATGAAAGGCCGAGCTCCCCTCGACGAGTGGGGACCCCGGCTCGCCCGACTCTCCCACCGGGCCCCGCGAAGAGCTTGGCCCGCCCGAACTTGGAGCCTCGGGGCCCCTGCTCGGCCCGGGCTCCGAGCGCTGTAGCTGGATGGCCGTCTGCCCCTCCCGCTGGTAGACAGGGGCAGGGCGGGGTAGGGCCGCCAAGTCAGATGTCCTCGCGCAGCTCGAGCCCGTATCCCCGGCGGCCGACGCTCGCCCTCGAACGGCCGCCGAGGTCCCCGCCTCCGGGCCTCTTATCCCGGCAGGGGTAGAAGTGGCGGCCGACCTGGAATTCTTCCGGGGCTGAGGAATGGCCCCGCCGGCCTCCGGCCTCTCGCCTCTTCAACCGAGAGAAGAGGGATGTGTTGCTAGTCGGCATGTGAGGAATGTCTGAAACAAAGAAACCCTTTTGAGTGTTAGACCTACGTCAAAAGAACAAGAGGAAAAAATAGATAAAGCAAAGACGAAGCAATGCAACTACTCTTACCCTCGGGACGCGCCGAACTCAAGCCAATGCTCGCCAAGGCGCCCTCACTTAGGAGCTCGGTCAGGTTGAACCCCTTTCTGAGACCCCGGCAAAGCGTTAAGGACCCTCTGGTCCCTCCCGAGGGCTCGGAGAGTCTGTTAAGGGCCTTCAGCCGGGGGTGCCCCCACCTCGGGTCAAACCCCCCATGGCACCTCGGACCCAAGAAAGAAAAACTTCCCCTTCCACTCATGAATAGAGGAAGGGGCACCCTGGAAAAGCGACATACCAACCCCGAAAGGGCGAAGTATAGCCACCCTCCATTCCGTCGGGTTTGTCTTCAGCAAGAAACACCGGTGGAAAACGCTCACCGAAGTCAGGATCCCATGCGCAAGACAAAGGGGACAAAACCCGACTATGGTCCTCCACGAGTTCGGAGCGAGCTGTGCTGGGACGAGTTGGTACTCCACAGCAAGCTGTTCCGAACTCGTGTAAGGGAACCGCAAGTCGGCCCAGAGCGTTTCACGATGAATCGCGATCCGACCTGGGGGCGGCCGCGTCACCCTATCCTCCGGTCCTGCGGTTTCAGACGAAACCCAGGCTGGAAAAAGAACCGGGAGCGGATTAACTCCAGCTCCTCCCCCGACAGACTAGACCCGACCTCCTCCGGACCAAAAACCCATTTTGGAGAAAACCGAAGTAACCTAAAGACAAAAGAGATGGAAAAAGGAGGAAGAAGGAGAACCCCCAAGCTAACACAAGGAAGAAACCTATGGGGGGAGTCGCCGAAAATCGCTCCGAGCGCCGCCGGCGAGATTCTGTTGAGAAAGAAGACGAAGGTAGAAAACGGCGAAAAAGAGAAGGCAACCGAACAGACTCCTCTAGGGCTGGTTGGGGGGTTTATATAGACCCCCCTTACAGCCCAGATCGGCGGGTTTGATTTGCACCCCCCGTCTGGATTCACGCCACATGTCGGCCTCGGAAGCCAAAGTGCCGCATTCATTCGGACCGATGGCCTCGGCCGTAGAACCGAGGTGCCGTCCCATCGGATCTCGCGGCCTCATCATGGACCTGGCTATACCGATCACCTCGAAAGGCGAGCGAGTGCCGCCCCCGCTCCCCTCATTAAAGGAGCCCCGGGACGCGCGGAGCGCCGACATAATTGCAGCCTCCCAAATCCCCGTTCGGCGATATGAAGATTAGATACGTCCGACCTCGACTAATCAGCTAATCCTCGATCCACGGACTACCAGCTCGGCTTTAAATCCCGACGGACTGATCTAGCGTCCCGACCTCAAGGCGTCCGGTTCAATAAATGTCCTCCGCCCAGATCACGCCACGTGTCCGCCTCGAAGATCAAGGCAGCGTACTCATTCAAGAAGGACGCCTCGAATACGAATCAGGACACCGCCCACCAGGTCCAAGACTCCATCATAAGCTCACTATACGAGACGGCAGATGAGGACAAGAGGCGCAACCCCCCGCCTCCCTTCCGTTATAAACGCTTCGGGACGCGTGAGGGCGCCAGCATAATTCAACTCCCCCGATCCAGTTACCATAATAAAGACTTCTACTTCCCGTGTCCGAGCTCGCAAGCGGCTCGAACTCGAGTCGGGGGGTAGTGGTGGGGAACGCACCCTCCCCCCCGAGTGCATGAAAACTCTGCATCAAAGAAACCGATGACGGCCGACCTCGGGCGAAGCCGAGCTCGGTGCCCGACCCCGGAACATCTGACCCGAAGAGCTCCCGGCCTCGAAAGTCCGCCCTCGCCGCCCACCTACCGCGTTTGCATCCTGCCGAAGCTGGTCAGGGGCCATACCTGCCACCGCCTCCAGCATTTAATGCGCCATGACCTCTGCCAAACCCTCGACCTCATCAAACAATTAATGTATGTCTCCGACTCACTCAACAATTAATTCATGTCTCCGACTCACTCAACAATCAATGCATATCTCCGGCTCACTCAACAATCAATGCGCATGGCTCCTGTTATCTACGGATCCTCAGTCCTCCACGGCAAGCCGGCTCGGCAGTGTTCGGTCAGCCGTGACAACTCTCTGATCCCGGCCTCACCTCCGACATCGAAGCATTAATTCACCTGATCGCGCACCGACTCGAGCGAACGTGCTAAGTCATACGGCGACCTCGCCCCATCACATCACAGGTAATCCGACTTTCCTATAAAGAGGAACCCCTCCTCCTCAATGGGGGGTTGGACTCAGAAAAAAGGGAGCAGAACGCTTCTCCCCTCTTCCTCTCTCCTAAAATTTAAGCCCTCTCTAACTTAAACAACGGAGGGCCGGCGCCGAAAGTCCCGGCCACCGGCTTCTTGCAGGTTTCCCCCTCCACGGAGGACGCCGCTCGCCAGAATTCGCCGAAGCTCCACCTCCTCAGCCGACGGCCGCCCCCGGGTCCAATTTCCAGCAACATTTATAAACACAGTTTTAAGTTCCATCCAGGGCTCTGAATCTGAAAAGTTGAACTTCTTGGTTTTGCTTGGAGCTAATCCAAAACCTAGGTTGGCTTTGGAGTTTTGGCTTGTAAGAACCATATTTAGTTGTATATATATGGCTATTTGTGTTTTTCTCCTTACTCTTCATTTGTTTAAATTCTGAAAAGTATTTTATTATTTAAATAAATTTTTAAAGCATTTTGCACTTATTAAAATATTTTATTATTAAAAAAAAAAAGGCCTTTCTTAGCTAGTTCGCCTTAAGCCTTTAAATGCATTGTGCCGTCCCTGCTTGGAGGTGAGGTGCAGAGCAGGTTTGGGCATTGAGGCAAGAGTTGACCATGCGGTTGGGGCGCTCAATGGCCTTGTTACAGGCATGCCCACTAACGCTGGAAGCAGCGGGGCCGCCATGAGCAGGCTTCTTCTTGCCGATGGTGGAGCGCTTCAAGGCCTTGCTAGATTTGACCTTAGCTTTTTGTTTGGTGATTCCCACTCATCGGTGAGCTCTCGAGGAGCTGGTGAATGAAGGACGACATTAGGATTTTCAGCACCATCCTCTCCCCGCTCCACCCGCACCCTCACGGCCTCACCCACCTCCACTCCATCTTCTTCTCCGAAAAGACCCTCCTCTTGCCTGCCTCATCCTCTGCCGCCTTCTCCCTTGCCAGTGCCAATCCCTCCAAGGCCTGCCGCCGGCATAAAGTATTTGTGTATACTTTTTTTAAAATTTATATTTATTTTTTGTATCTTCATAAAATACTGTTTTTACACAAAATATTAGGTTCTTCTAACATCGTTAATAAAAACCATATTTATTTTAATAAAAAATAAAATAAAATTTTGAAATTATTTTTTCTCCTTCATCGCGATAATCTTGTAAATGTTTTCTTTTGAACATCTACTTATTTAGAAATATTTTGATCATTTTAATTTGGAAACCGTTAATTTTTTAACAGCATTAGATGACATTGATACATATATAAAAAAAAAGAGATAAAAAAGAATAGAATAGTATTTTACGAGAGTATATATATGCAAATATCAATATTGAAAAAGGTACTTATAAAAAATTTGATATTTAGAAGGATATTAATACAAAAAAATTCTATTCCATTAGATGGCTTCATATATTCTTAATTTTTTAAATAAAATATTATAAAGAAGTATTATAGCGAAACTCTCTCTTTCGATCTCAATCTGAACGATCTCAATCTTGAGCTATTTCTAGTTTATCATATATTCAATAATCGAAGCTGCTAGGCATCTTAAATTTGGATGGTTGCTAGGTATTATTGCTCAAAGGACACATATTTTTCCTTTTCCCTCTACGATCGAATTCAATATTTGTTTGGGCCCTCGTTCGGGTGGAGAAAGGATTTATAATCAGAACATGTGGACAAAAATCAAATATAAAAAATATTTTACTAGGGATTCGAATTTTCAACTCCAGACATGTAACATCGTTAGTCTAGCTAGTGAATTCATGATGGGTGTTAAGTCACACCAAATCTTTTGCTTTCTTTTGTGGCTTTCTTCCCCGACACTGAACCACCTGAACTCCCAATTATTGCCCCTCTTTGTTGTCTTTTTCTGGTTCAAATTTGCTTCTTCTCTTTTCTGTCAATCAAACACCGATATCCACTTTGGCAACATCTGAGCTCCCAACCGTTAATATATATACACACATATATACATATACATACATACATATATATATATATATATACACACACACACACATATATATCTATATAACATACATACATATATACATACATAATATATATATATATATATCTTTTTTAATGGTACTTATATTACACATATTGTTTAAGGTAATCTTTCACTCGAGTGTAGGTGACCTCTGGGTACAACTGAGAAGCCTCTTCCCCTCCATCTCCTATCTCAAAATTGTCAAGCAACCTTCATAGAAAATATGGTAGAAATGCGCAAGTCCTTCCTGTGTAGCCAAGGTCTTGACCTGAAAAGGTGGGCAAGCTATAATTTATACAAGGCAACAAGAATGATGCTAGTAATCAAATACCACAGGTGCAAGCCTGCAACAAAGTAGTACAAAACTCCGTTGCTCTAATTTAGGAATTGTTATCGCACTGCAGATGGGTAATCATATGAGGTCCATGTCGAATAATTACTATTACTGATGCCTAATGCGATGCCCACTTCTTCCAGCATTCCTTCAATTTCTAAGTATTTTTCATGAACTGTTTCTATATGGTCAATTTCTTATGGTCCTCCCCCTCCTTAATGATGAAGATATAAATCAAAATGAGAATATTGGTATTGACGGAATTTTTACGCACGTAAAAGTGCATGATACAGAATTTTATTCCAACCCCGGTCTGATTGTCTATTGAATCCTATTGGCTATGAGTTTCAGTATATCTTAGAGTCCAGTCGCTTATTGTGCTGATGATTTGATGGCTTAAATCACTAAAGTCGTTTTTTTCCATTACTATATTGTCATCAGTAAAATCATAGCATTATAGCAACTCCTGATTTCTGTTTAATTAATCCTAATCCTACCTTTGAGGTTAGCGAGAAAGTCTTCCACTGAAATACTGCTCTTGCTTAGTTCTTTGCCAATGAGCTCCTCCCATGCTCGACTACCTCCCTTTGTGAGAGGATGTTTTCCGGTGGCCGGATGTATAGCGTTTGTTGAGCATGCGAGGGTTCGTCGATCGTCTTGATGGTGTACATCGCTATGTCATCCTCGCCGACAAAAAATTGCCTGCCACAAAATCAAATGGATATTAAAGAATCCTCAATAGAAAAATACATTTTGGAGGTTTTGTTTTATAGGCCTTTTTATCTCAGTGAAAACACGCAACTTCTACTATTGAAATAAGGATAATTAAAAAGAAATGGTATTACCCCTCGTTATGCATGAAGCATGGATCCTCTACAGTATGCAGTTTGTACTATAGAGTTTAGTGCAGCGCTCGATGGTCGCCATCAATAAATGAACGGGCCATTAAACAACATGCCCTTCCATGTCGTATACGGTGTGCCTTGTTTGATGGCCGTTCATTTTCTGATGGTAGCCATCAAGTGCTGCATTAGACTCGGACCACAAAGGATTCTAGATCTTTATGCATAAGAGGACACACCTATTTCTCTCTCTCTCTTTTTCTAGAGCAGATGACTCATACACATCTAATATGGATGCGCCCAAAAAGATTAAAAAATAACAAATTTGAGTGCTCTAAGTAGCTCTTTTTTTTAATCCATAGAGCCTCCATCATGATCAGCCACGTATGAAGCCACTCAATCTGCCGGCCGTTTGCCTTCCTATAAGAGAAACACGCCTTAGAAAATAAAAATAAAGGTTGGGGGACCAACCACCGTACCTTTCACATTTGCGTCTCCAAGTAGACACTGTCTCTTGATGGAAACAATCTTCCCTAGTTGGCTCAGGCCTCCAACAAAGTAACCTGCAAAACAATTAGCAGAGACGTAGGTGAAGGGGATTCCAGCATCCCCTATGGCCTTTCTCACCACCATTTTGTCATCAAACGGCACTCTTCCAGGGGCTAGTGCATGACCCATCCTTGCAGGATCCATCCCAAACTCTGAAGGCAAGAAGCGCTGCAAAATATGTTGTCTTACAAAATATATGTGTCTAAAATCTAAATTGAGCTCAAGAATGGATTCATAATTTGGAGTATAAGTTTGTGTGGCATGGTGCTCTCTTTGAGAAATATTTAAAGAAGCCGGTGATGCAAACTGTAACTTGGAATTTTACTCTTCAAAATTCCCTCCACCACGCCATTATATAAATTCATATATAGAAGCAAGATTAAGGTTATATTGAGTAATTGTATGAATTTCTCAAAGATAATATAGGTGTCCATGTCATGTTTTAGAACCCAATTTAAGCAAATTTGATTTCCAAAGCTGGTGAGGGCCCTCAAGTTGAAAGTGGAACACAACAGAGTGCTCAACAACGTAGAAGAAGCAGAGTTTCAGCATCTTCAAATAGAAATGCTCCCAGCAAACCAAAACCACAAAACCTAACGTCACGTAGTCTTCAAGTCAAAGACATGTATGAGACTCATCTTCTATCGAATGGCTCCCTCTCCCTCGCTCTCTCTCTTAATGCCTATCTTTCCTTCAGGGCTGGGCAAGACTCGCAGCTCCCTCAGCAAGGCCCTAGCCAGTCCCACTGGAACCTCTATTTACTTATGTATATAGTTTTCCTATTAATAAATCTGGGTGGGTAAGCCTTCCCTTCTCATCAGAAAAAAATGTGAGCAATGTTGACAGGCAAAGCTTAGCTTTTGCTTACTCAGAAAATGCCTAGGTAACATATATATGAATCTATATAATTGCTATATACATATACATACACATACACATCGATCTTGATAAGTCATGCATACATCCCTAATTTAAGCAGTCTTGCAAAGATATGGATATGAAAATTAGATTCAGATATGTATCCAAGTATCTGGTTCGACTAAAAAGAAGACATGGAGATACTTAGGATAATTATCATTAACATAATTTATATATTTATGTATTATTTATTTAAATTTAGAAAAGAAATATTAAGAAGATATTATTTATTAAGATATTCCATATAAATATTTCTCATTCAAAATTTTAAAATAACTTAAGTATCTTCTTAATACCTATATTTTTAAAATTCCAATTTTAATACCTACATTTTTGGCAGTCATTAAAAGGAATGTTACTTGTACCATCAAAATGAAGGGTCAGACTTATTATTGGAAGAGCCAACTCTCCATTAGTCTTTAAAAAGCGCATCTGCAAAACATTGTATGTATCCAAATACCCGATACATATCTAGCTTAAACATATATTCAACACAGATTTTCAGAACCAGCTGAGAGCATCCAGGTAACACAAGATAAAGTAAAATGTTTCTCCTTCTTGTTTTACAATTACATATATATAATTGCAATTTTTATATTAAATAGATAATTTGCAATTAGGTTTGGTTGAATTCACATCACTCATCAAGAAAGAAATTAACCAGCTGATTTGTTAGCTTTTTTTTTTTCCTTTTCTTTAACAAACATAAGGCAGAGAATGAGAACTTATGACCATCATGAGGAGCCGTTATCTTCATC
>NC_052405.1:16843915-16947796 GCF_009389715.1 Phoenix dactylifera
CTTGAAAAAAAAAAAAAAAAAAACATATATCACATGTGTATTGACTTAGATTTCATTGTATATCATTTTATGAATGATGTTTGTGGGTAACATTACTGCAAACCCTCACGAGACAACACTCATCCACTAGGGTAACCTAGGGGTTTAACGGCTTGTTGCACGCGCTAAGTGCAATCGTGATGCCCTACGAAAGTGGGTACATATCTTAGTTTTATGTCTTTAACCTTAATAAAAAATCAAAGGATTGATCAACACTTTTTGTACTCTCATGTTATTGGTTACTCTGAATTGCTAGAGACTAGCAATAAGCTAGTTGGGGGGTGTGATGAGAGTACAAAAGTACGATCTACATACTACTTAAATTAGTATTATTGCCAACGGATAACGATATTATCACTAATTTAATATTATATTTTTGATTGGGTGCAGGTGATCAGAAATCAAAGTTACAATGCGTATTTAGAATAAATTGGGCCTAGACAAATGCATAACTTAGACCACATACGCCCAACCTCGTCATGGTCTGATCAAACCCACCAATCTTCAAGCACACTTGCACTCGAGGGATATATGCCAGCCATCCTAAGGCAACACGCAATGGGACATCCGAAATGGCCACATCAGCGATCATCCTGTGATCAACGAGTCCCCTCCACGTCGTCCACACCCGTGATGAGTTCCCGCATCAACCCGTTTGCGTTCTCATCTTGCCCGAGCCCGTGAAGCTTCTCCCACATGATCTTCTTTCCCCCGTAATCCCAGCTTCCGGAAATTGAGTCCCAGCGATCCTAGACGTTCGCAATTCACTCGTCCACGCCCCTGCCGTCCGCGATCCATCCGGGTCTCCCACCAGCTCACGCGTCCATCCCTTCTCAGCCTCACAACCCGATCAACGCTCCTCCACAGCAGCCGCGATCACCTCCCAAGCATCCGCCTCTCTCACCGTTTCAAAGATTCCGAGTCCGTTCTTCAGCATGTGATTCCGCCTCACAGCCGCTCCAGCCGTCCGCGATCAGCTCCTTTCCGGGCGTCTTCCAGATCTGCGGCTCGTCCCATCCATGACCTCCCAGCCGTCTGCCTCCTCTTCTTCCGCCCGAGATCGAGATCCCATGCTTCCGGGCCAGCGTCAGTTCATCCCAGCTTCCGCAATCAGCTCGTATCCGGGCATTCTCCAGATCCCGCGATCAACGCCCGATCCCGTGAAGCGCCACAGCAGCCGCGATCACCTCCCAGCCGTCCGCATCCTCCTCCTTTCCAATGCTCGTGAGCATCTCGGCTGGGGAGGGAGGGAGATTGTTATAAGAAGGGGCTCCGATTTGAAGAAGGGGGGCGGTTCTCACACAAAAAAAAAAAGAAGAGGAAGAACAGAGGAGGCGGGAGCTGCTGCGGTTGAAGGAAGGAACAGAGGAGGCTCTCCAGCCATTTGGGAAGGAAAGAAAAAAAAAAGAGAAAGGAAACAGGGGATGCCCTGTTTCCGAAAAGAATAAAAAAAGAGATGGTGAGGCTGATTTTTGTAATGGGGGGCTAATTCCTTTGGCAAAGGGTGATGGATGAACCCTTGTCATGTTGCTTTCATCAAGTATACTCTAATCTTTTATTCTAATTGTTTTATATCTATTGGTATGTTTTGAATTCTTGAATATTTATTTATTTGATAGATCTTTTATGGTTTATATAGGTATTGATGCATGGATTGTTTCGATTTTTGATTTGTCGTAGACGTAACCGGCACGATAAATACTTAGATGTTGAATTCATGTTTTCAGATTGTATACTCCATGATTAGAACTACTCTATCTTATTAATATTTAATCAAGAATCACCGAGTTTATTTGTTGAAAGTAATATTGTTAAGGAGGATTCCGGATCCCTAGCCTTATCTATATTCTTGAACTTTGTTTAATTACAGATTATTCTCTACTTTTGATTTCTGATAATCAACTAAAAATTACATCTAAAATACGCTGATAATACCTATACCGTTCCCTGAGGATTCGACCTCGGATTTCCGAGTTTTACTACTTGTGCGATTCTCCTGCACTTGGGAGAGCAGTTTTATTTTTTGCACCATGAGCCAAGCCACAAGCCTCGAGGGGGCGACCGACGTGGAGACATTGCGACAACAGAAGGTTGTGTGAGGACGACCCTCAGGAGACATGACCTCGACCTCAAGGTCGAGCTCCATAGTTTCCCCCTGAGTTAAAAGGCACCTCGGGAGAGACTTCAAGAACTGAAGCCTCGGCGGCGACCTTGGTGGTAGCTTCGGTAGTAAGGGCTGAAGAGGAATTCCCCTTGACTTTTTTTTTTCTAAGGGGCTCGACCCTCGGCGACCGCGGCCGACCTCTTCTTCATCTTCCTTTATGACGGATCAACATGAGTTCAGTCTTCATGGTGGCGAGAGCTGCAAAACCAAGGACAAAGTTAGAAAGGAATGTGATAAGGTGAAAAATAGAAAAAGTTCAGAATAAGCTTATACTGGGGGTCGGCCAGGCACAGGTTGACGTTGATCAACGTCTCCTCGGACAACAACTCCTGTCGGGTAAGGATCTCGGAACGAGACTGGAGAAGTTTGTCCAAGGCCCTTTGATCCTCACTAGACAACCTAAAGGGTCGATTTAAATTTCTCGAGGTGTCCTCCATATGGTTTCGAACCTTCATGGCTTCTCGAAGGATACAAAAAAGAATCTTCCCCTCCATCTATGGATGAAAGATAGGGTACCTTGAATCAACTGGTTGCTTTTTTGAGGAAAAAAGTACCACCAGTTGTTATCTTGAAGATACCTCTTCAGTGTGAAGCATATCTGGAAAAGTGAGACCGAGGCGGGAATATTCCAGAGAAGGCAAAGAGAAAAAGTTGACGAGGATTTGCCACGAGTTTGAGACTAGTTGGGTCAGAATGAGGTAGTAGATCCTCATCAGCTAGGCAAAAAATAAGTGAAGGGAAGTCTCAACTCGGCCCTCAAAGTCTCCTCATACAGGTTGAACCAAGAAGAGGGGGGTCGGGTAACTCGGTCATTGGGACCGATGAGCTCAAAGATGAACTCGAAAGGAATAAAGTGTCGGGCTTTTGGGAGAGGTCAATTTCCTCTTTTGTGAGGACAAACACCTCCCAATCTAGGCCCAATCGGACCTCGCGCTCAGCCGGAGGTAACGACTGCCGATCTTGAGCAGAATGGCCTCACAACCAACTCTCCTCTGCGACGCTAACCTTAGCATCCCTTATGGTAGAAAAAGATGGAGAGGAAGGTGAAGAAAAAGGAAAACCAGGAGAAAGATAAGAAGAAAAGACCAAGCAACTAGGGAACAAATACCCACTAGAGACCGGAGATGAAACTTTGCAGGAGCACCACCCTAGAACCTCGGATACTTAAACACTCAGGTGGAGAAGCAAATGAAGCAAGAAGCATAAACTGAAGGAAGAGGATACCCTTATATAGAGATGCTGATGGCCCTCATCAAAGCACTGGTTTGGCTACTCGAGCAGATTCAGGCACATGTTAGCTCGGGGTATGGTACGAGTGATTCACCAAGATCATTGCTGTAATAATGCCTCGAAAAAGCCCTACATTAATGGCGCCCTAGTACAGCTCGTATTTGGTGAAGCTACGAGAAAGCTGATTGACGCATTTATCGCCCCCTAACAAGAGCCCTATCCTCGATCGAGGTAACGACTTGACTTTCGTTGCCCGAACTGGAATGCAGCTTGGCCTCAAAAGTGAAGGACAAATGATGGAGAAAATATTGGACACCTCAATTGCAGACCAGACTGACCTCGACAACCTAAGTACAAATTGAAGTAGGCAACTTTGGCCCCAGCCGAAGAGCTAACCGACCGAGGTGAGCAACTTTGCCTCCGACCAAGGAGCCAATTGGCACCTGCCGATAAGGACTGACAATCCTAGTAATCGGGTGCTGTGATAGTGACTAGCCGTAGTCGCAGTCCTGCATTCGACGCATAGTCAGTATTGTACGTCACCCATGCTGAAGCCGTACTATTGGCTGCTGTTTGGCAACTGGTGCACACCACGCCGACCTAGTGTTGGGAACCCGCCCATGCCGCTGATATTTCAAAATTTTTTTCAGATGGCAGCGGAATCGGCATGCACGGGTTCGACGTTCATCGCATGAACGTTGTTTCGAGACCTTTCGTAATTAGATAAGAATTAAAACTTTTAAAACTATTAGGAAGATCAAATCTTCACCTTGCGCGGGTAGATGATCACCGCAAATCTGAATTCGTGGTTTTGGAAGAGGGTTCGCTTGAAGCCGTTCAAACGTCCGGCCTCTACGGGTATCCACACGAAGCAGGATCCGATCCAAGCTTTCTATCTCACCGGGGTGCTAGCTCCCTTGCAGAGATAGCTTTGATGGCTGATCTCCTCTCTTTCAATCAACCCTTGATTGTGCTTGAGTGGAGGAGGAAGAAGAAGGGATCTTGAAGAAGAACAAGAAGGCTAGATGCAACCTTTGCTTTCCCTTGCTTCGAATCCCAAACGAAGGAGGAAGAAGAGGACCGCCAAGAGATCTTTCTTGCTCCCTTGCTTTCGGTTGAAGACCAAGGAGGAAGAGGAGGAGGCCACGGCTGCAAGGAGAGGGATGGATCTCTTTAGGGTGCCGGCCCTAGCCTCCTTTTAAAGGGAGTGGAGCTCCTAACAATTAGGAGCTCCAGGACAACTTGCCAAAGAGGGGGCGCCGGCCCCCTCTCTTCATGTCGCCCTAGCCAAGTGGAGAGGGGCTGATGCCCCTCTTACTTGGTTAACCTAATCCTCTTCCAAAGAGGATTAGGTGCCTCTCTCATGGTTTAATCCTAATCTAATTAGGATTAGCCAATTTTGGGTTCAATCTATGCTAGTCCTAATCCAATTAGGACTTGAATGAACCATGACTCAATTGAACTCTTCAATCCTAATCCAATTAGAAGTCATGTTGATTCATTGGATTAATAATTAATTTAGACTTAAGGAATCCTAATCTAATTAGGATGTATTTAATTTTAGTCCTAATCCAATTAGGACTCTATTTGAATCCGAAGTCCTAGTCCAATTAGGATTTCTAGGAATCCTACTCCAAGTAGGAATCCAATTTAATTCAAAATTCCTAATCTCATTAGGATTGTAGGAATCCTATTCCAAGTAGGAATTCCAGTCCTACTCCAACTAGGATTCCCAGCCCGAATCCAATTAGGACTCTAGGAATCCTACCCGAAGTAGGATTTGTGTTTAAGTCCAATTAATTAATTCCCTTTGTTCCTTCTTCAACTTCTTATCAATCAAATTGATTTCTTGTGATTCCTAATCACGATTTCAACCATCGGATCGGTCAATACTTCTATTGTGTGTGACCCCATAGGTTCTATTCTGACTGGTAGTGGGATATATTGTGATCTCTATCTCAATATCATTGAAAACTCCTTTCAATGGGTTGGAACGATTCCAACTCAACTCATTAGGGTTTACCGATCATCGAGATAATCCCTGTGAGTCCCACCATCCACCAGTGACACCTAGCAGCATGTAGTGGCTACCCAGCAGAATGAAATGATGAACCTCTAGGTGCAGTTAACGTGTGATACAGTCCTACTATCGTGGATCCCTACAGGACGGAGGTCATGGACAACTCGTCAAACCCCATCGTCTGTCATATGTCAAAATTTGTTCGACTTGAGTTCGATAGTGGAAAAACTCTTTTTCCACTTTATATTACTGCCCTGGCCAAGGTCTTAGAACTCAGTCTAACAAATCACATAGGATCACTCCTCTTCTATCAAGGTCGATAGATTCCTTATAGGTGCATACCCTACTCCTACAGTGAACCTACTGCAGCCAATCTACACTGCATGGACCCATATGGCTAGAGACCATGTATGTGTGCAGTCAAACTACAATAACCTCACTGTGAGTAGCCGAAGCACCGCAGGTCAAAGGACCAGTCACACTACTGCAACATCAAGCAAGTCACTGACGAGTGGATAGACATCCAAGTGACTTCTTGTCTTGGTCACGCTCAGTACCCTTGTTCTCTAACAAGCACCTGCACTATCACTTCAGTGTCCCTACACTGTGGACTCAAGTCTCGTCCATCCAGAAGGAAAGTGATCTGTGCACTGATCGGATTGATCACCGTCCTCGTGATGATCCATTGATCAGGAGCATTTAGAAATTAATCACCAATGATACATGGCTCAAATTCTCAACTCTTAAGAATATGTATCATCATCTTATTAATTTCTTGGACGATTCATAGACACATAAACAATATGAATGAAAAGATGCCTTTTATTTATTCAATAATAAATAGTCAAGTACAAAATTATGTCCCTAGAATCAACAATGTGTCAGCCAAATTGGCTTCTAGGGCATACATCTAACAATCTCCCACTTGCACTAAAGCCAATTGGTCATATATCTTAGGCCCATCTTCTCAAGGTGGGCTTCAGTCTTTTGCTGACTCAGCTGCTTAGTGAACGGGTCTGCCACGTTATCCGCGGAGTCTACTCTCTGCACCTCTACATCATAGTCGCATATGAAATGGAAGCGCCGCTCTATGTGCTTGGATTTCTGATGAGACCATGGCTCCATAGCTTGTGCTATGGTGCCAATGTTATCGCAGTAAAGTGTTATGGCATCTAATGACATTACACCTAACTCTGCAATTAACTTTTAATCAGAAGGTTTCCACTGCACCCTTAGATACGGCTTAACATTCAGCTTCTAAGGTAGAATCTATAATGATCGATTGTTTGGAACTCTTCCAATTTACTGAACCACAATTGCACATATTCTGATGTAGACTTTCTATCATCAATATGTGTGCATCCTTCTACCTTCAACTCTGATCTTCTCCCAAAGACCAAGAACATGTCCTTAGTTCTTCTCAAGTATTTAAGACTGTTCTTTCACAGCTATCCAGTGCTTTTTGCCTGGATCCGACTGATATCTGCTTGTGACACTCACAGCAAGAGCTATATCAGGTTGTGTACACAGCATGGCATATATGAGGCTTCCCATTGCCGATGCATAGGGAATCTTGCTCATGTGTTGAATCTCTTCAGCACCTCCTCTATGTACATCTTCTGTGAAAAGCCAAGCATTCTTTTAGATCTATCTCTATAGACCTTTATTTCCAAAATATAGGATGCTTCCCCAAGGTCTTTCATGGAGAATTCTTTTTGACAACCAGACCTTGACCGAGGTTAGCATGGGAATATCATTCCCAATCAGGAGAATGTCATCTACGTACAGTACGAGAAAAACTACAGCACTCCCACTAACCTTTTTGTAAACACATGGTTCCTCTTCGTTTTTGATGAAATCAAACATTTTGATTGCATCATCGAAACGAGTGTTCCAACTCCGAGAGGCTTGCTTTAGTCCATAGATGGACCTTTGCAGCTTGCAGACCTTGTGATCTCCATCACTGGAAGTGAAACCCAAAGGCTGTTCCATATAGATATCTTCATCAAGATGTCCATTCAGGAAAGCAGTTTTCACATCCATCTGCCAGATTTCATAATCATGAAATGCTGCAATGGCAAGCAATGTTCGGATGGATTTTAGCATGGCTACAGGTGAAAAGGTCTCCTAATAGTCAATGCCTTCGCGCTGACTATACCCTTTCGCCACAAGCCTTGCCTTATAGGTCTCTACCTCTCCATCCGAACCTATCTTCCTTTTGTAGATCCATTTGCATCCAATAGGTACAATACCTTCTGGTGGATCTACTAAGGTCCAGACTTGGTTGGAATGCATGGAGTCTAACTCTGACTTCATAGCTTCCAGCCATTTCTCGGAATCGATATCAGATATCGCCTCGTTGTAGGTTTTCGGATCCTGTATGTGATCCCTATCTCCCACTAGGAACATTTTCTCGGTATCCTCTTCTAGTATACCTAAGTATCTATCGGGAGGATGGGAGACCCTACTAGATCTACGAGGTGGTCGAGGGACATCGTGTACTGGCTCTGTATGAATGGGTTCAATAGGATCCATGACTCGTTGCTTTTCAGAGACTTTCTCTTCAAGCTCAATTTTCCTTCCACTGCCTCTATCAAGGATAAACTGATTTTCCAAGAAGATGGCATGTCGGCTCACAAACACATTGTGATCCTCTGAGACGTAAAAATTGTATCCTAATGACTCTTTAGGATATCCTATAAAACGAGCACTTATGGTCCTAGCCTCTAACTTGTCCGCCTGTAGTTGCTTGACGTGGGCCGGACATCCCCAAATCTTGAGATGACCCAGACTTGGTTTCTTACCATGCCATATCTCATACGGTGTGGTAGGAACGGATTTAGAGGGAACTCTATTCAATAAATAAATCGCTGTGAGTAAGGCATCTCCCCAAAGGAACATAGGTAAATCAGTGAAGCTCATCATGGACCTGACCATGTCCAATAGGGTCCGATTCCTCCTCTCTGACACCCCGTTGAGTTGAGGTGTACCCGGAGGTGTCCATTGTGAGACTATGCCGTTTTTTTTGAGATAGTCCCGGAATTCCCTACTAAGGTATTCTCCTCCTCGATCTGATCGAAGAGCCTTAAGAGGTTTTCCAGTTTGTTTTTCTACTTCATTCTTGAACTCTTTGAACTTTTCAAAGGATTCAGACTTGTGTCTCATAAGATACACTTACCCATACCGTGAATAATCATCGGTAAAGGTAATGAAGTAAGAATAACGTCCCCTGGCTAGTACATCGAATGGGCCACATACATCTGTATGTATTAGGGTAAGTATTTCAGTGGTCCTCTCCCCATGTCCTACAAAGGGCAGTCTAGCCATTTTTTCTTGAAGACAGGACTCGCAAACTGGATATGACTCGGAAGTCAATGAGCCGAGAAGCCCATCTTTATCCATTTTGTTCATCCTATCCTCTCCAATATGGCCAAGTCTGAGGTGCCACAAATATCTTTGGTTTATCTCATCTCTGGATCTTTTGGATCCTTTGGCACTCACTTCTTGCTCGGTAACATTCACAGATACATCCATATGTAAATGATAGAGACTGTCAATCATGAAACTGCGTGCGACTATTTTATTTCTTAAATAATAGAACAGCAGTCTTTGTCAAATATAAAAACATGACCTTCCTGTGCTAGACATGAAACAGAAATCAAATTTCTGCTAGCAACAGGTACATAATAGCAGTCTCTAAGTATTAAACTAAATCCAGACGGTAGTCGCAGATGGTAGGTGCCCACAGCCACAGCAGCAACTTTTGCCCCGTTGCCAACCCTAAGGGTTACCGCACCTTCCACCAGCCTTCTACTTTCCTTTAGACCCTGCATGGTAGTGCACAAATGAGCACTAGAACCAGAATCTATAACCCAACTAGAAGTAGAAGAAACCGTTAGATTAGTTTCAATAATGAGCAAGTCTATACCTTCTGAAGGTGTGTCACCTTTCTTGTTCTTCAGGCTCTCGAGGTATGAAGGACAGTTTCTCTTCCAGTGGCCTTCGACATTGCAGTGGAAACATTTTTCTTTGTCGTTAGCACTTTTCTTTTGAACTTCCTTCTTTGGCTTCTTGTCTTTCTTCTGCTTCTTAGCAGGCTTCTTTTTCTTCCAAGTAGACTTTCTCTTGGAACCAGAAGTCAACTCAGCAGCAAGGACATTGCCCCTTGAACCTTTCAAGGCTCCCTCAGCAGTTACCAACATGTTGATTAGTTCAGTCTTAGTGCATTCAATTTTATTCATGTGGTAGTTTACTATAAACTGACCAAATGAATCAGGAAGTGACTGTAGGATCAAATCCACTTGTAATTCCTTGTGCATGTCCATACCGAGCTTCTCAAGCTCCTCTAGGTCCTTGATCATGGTCAGACCGTGATCATGGACAGACTGCCCTTCGCGCATCTTCGCTTTGAAAAGCCTCTTGGACACTTCAAAACGAGCTGTGCGACTCTGCTCACCATACAACTCTTGCAGGTGTGCCAGTATCTCCCTAGCAGTCTTTATATTTTCATGCTGGCATTGGAGTTCATTAGACATGGATGCCATCATATAGCATTTTACTCTAATGTCATCATCCAACCACTTTTTATGCATCTCACGCTGAACATCAGTAGGACGTGCTGGTAGTGTGGGGATATCTGAATCGAGTATATAACCTATTTTCTCACAGTCCAAAACAATTTTGAGATTTCTAAGCCAGTCTTTGTAATTGGTTCCGGTCAGTCGGTTGGTCTCAAGAATACGGGTCAAAGGGTTTGAAGCCGACATTGTATTTGCAGAGAGTAAAGATTCTAGTTAGACTTTTGTACTTGATCCTAATCTGTTCTAAGGTCTTTCAGAACAAATGTAACTCCCACTATTTTCTCGAATCCCTCACACTCCCCTGGTAGGAAAACGGAAATCCCACACGACTAGAATTTCTAGTGGGTACTGCGGTCCCACCGATTTACATGCCACCTCACCTAACAGTTATTGGTGACACATAGATGGATGAGTGTACAACTCTTGTACAATGCTTCTCAAGCATGTTGCAGTGTAACTTGGTCTCTAAGCCATGAAGACCTCACCTAACAGTTATTGGTCCCATTTCTTAGTTAAGTCAGACCCACCGTATAACCGTAGGAATAAAGTCGTCATTGGGTCCTCACCTAACAGTTATTGGTGCCCAACCCCACCTTTACCCTACAACATCTCATGTCTATAGAGAGGTCCAGCCCCCCGATGCAACTTGACCACTGTGTCCAGCCGAGACAAATCAACATCAGAAAGGCCTTAGCAGCTCTACTACAGTGGAAGACCTATTGACTTAATATTGGTTAATCAGGTCTTAGTGTTTGCAACTTGAGCCCTTCATAAGAGGTAATCGAACAATTGGCCAGATAAGCAGGTGGGAGGCTCCCCTTACTCAGAGAGTAAGGTCCTAATTAAGTAACCACCTTTCATGCTTTCCTAGACACCAATTAGATCAATTAATCTAATATGACTTGCTCATGTCGGTTCACTCTCGACTTGATTGAGGAGGTTTTGATTTAGGTCTCAATTGGGTTTGCTACATCACATGTAAACCTATCTACCCGACTCGCATTTACATCACATGCAAACGGCACATCACAGGCAGTTATAATCGCAGCATCAAATTAAAGCTAAACTTTAAACAGGTGATGATCATGGATTCTAATTAGGTCGTATTACAAGCACATGCACATCAATCGATCAAGTGGTCTTCAACTCTTGAATTGGTTCCAAGCCTCCTTGATTCGATCCTTGATCAACTCTTGATCCCATCGCCATCAACCGCTTAGATCACCTTTCATCTCATGCCTTTGCTTCAACTTGATCGTTGATGTACATCACATCACAGAAATACAACCAGATGTAAAATAATAATAAAAATAAATTACATCTCCTTTTAGGAGGCACGCAGGCCTCTCAAAACATCAAACAAGATGCATGCAAGCATCTGAAAAATTACATGACATCGCAGATCACATCGCAGGTCATTACATTTGATACCAAAAGGGTTTGAATCCTATGATCATCACCGTATGCAACAATTATAATTTTCAGATCTGAAAACTAACTGATTATATCATGACATAGGTCGCTGATCATGCTAATCATGATTCTAAACTTTGTAATCTCATTAACAACGCAATTAGAATCATCATTTTATCCCATAAAAATCAGCATGCAAAAAATCAGCACCCCTGAAAAATCTGCATGCAGAATTTTTCAGCATGCATGATCATTCAATTTTCAGATCTAATATGCCTTTAGATATTTAATTCTTACCTTAATCTACGAAGCCTAGGCTCTGATACCACTGTTGGGAACCCGCCCATGCCGCTGATATTTCAAAATTTTTTTCAGATGGCAGCGGAATCGGCATGCACGGGTTCGACGTTCATCGCATGAACGTTGTTTCGAGACCTTTCGTAATTAGATAAGAATTAAAACTTTTAAAACTATTAGGAAGATCAAATCTTCATCTTGCGCGGGTAGATGATCACCGCAAATCTGAATTCGTGGTTTTGGAAGAGGGTTCGCTTGAAGCCGTTCAAACGTCCAGCCTCTACGGGTATCCACACGAAGCAGGATCCGATCCAAGCTTTCTATCTCACCGGGGTGCTAGCTCCCTTGCAGAGATAGCTTTGATGGCTGATCTCCTCTCTTTCAATCAACCCTTGATTGTGCTTGAGTGGAGGAGGAAGAAGAAGGGATCTTGAAGAAGAACAAGAAGGCTAGATGCAACCTTTGCTTTCCCTTGCTTCGAATCCCAAACGAAGGAGGAAGAAGAGGACCGCCAAGAGATCTTTCTTGCTCCCTTGCTTTCGGTTGAAGACCAAGGAGGAAGAGGAGGAGGCCACGGCTGCAAGGAGAGGGATGGATCTCTTTAGGGTGCCGGCCCTAGCCTCCTTTTAAAGGGAGTGGAGCTCCTAACAATTAGGAGCTCCAAGACAACTTGCCAAAGAGGGGGCGCCGGCCCCCTCTCTTCATGTCGCCCTAGCCAAGTGGAGAGGGGCTGATGCCCCTCTTACTTGGTTAACCTAATCCTCTTCCAAAGAGGATTAGGTGCCTCTCTCATGGTTTAATCCTAATCTAATTAGGATTAGCCAATTTTGGGTTCAATCTATGCTAGTCCTAATCCAATTAGGACTTGAATGAACCATGACTCAATTGAACTCTTCAATCCTAATCCAATTAGAAGTCATGTTGATTCATTGGATTAATAATTAATTTAGACTTAAGGAATCCTAATCTAATTAGGATGTATTTAATTTTAGTCCTAATCCAATTAGGACTCTATTTGAATCCGAAGTCCTAGTCCAATTAGGATTTCTAGGAATCCTACTCCAAGTAGGAATCCAATTTAATTCAAAATTCCTAATCTCATTAGGATTGTAGGAATCCTATTCCAAGTAGGAATTCCAGTCCTACTCCAACTAGGATTCCCAGCCCGAATCCAATTAGGACTCTAGGAATCCTACCCGAAGTAGGATTTGTGTTTAAGTCCAATTAATTAATTTCCTTTGTTCCTTCTTCAACTTCTTATCAATCAAATTGATTTCTTGTGATTCCTAATCACGATTTCAACCATCGGATCGGTCAATACTTCTATTGTGTGTGACCCCATAGGTTCTATTCTGACTGGTAGTGGGATATATTGTGATCTCTATCTCAATATCATTGAAAACTCCTTTCAATGGGTTGGAACGATTCCAACTCAACTCATTAGGGTTTATCGATCATCGAGATAATCCCTGTGAGTCCCACCATCCACCAGTGACACCTAGCAGCATGTAGTGGCTACCCAGCAGAATGGAATGATGAACCTCTAGGTGCAGTTAACGTGTGATACAGTCCTACTATCGTGGATCCCTACAGGACGGAGGTCATGGACAACTCGTCAAACCCCATCGTCTGTCATATGTTAAGATTTGTTCGACTTGAGTTCGATAGTGGAAAAACTCTTTTTCCACTTTATATTACTGCCCTGGCCAAGGTCTTAGAACTCAGTCTAACAAATCACATAGGATCACTCCTCTTCTATCAAGGTCGATAGATTCCTTATAGGTACATACCCTACTCCTACAGTGAACCTACTGCAGCCAATCTACACTGCATGGACCCATATGGCTAGAGACCATGTATGTGTGCAGTCAAACTACAATAACCTCACTGTGAGTAGCCGAAGCACCGCAGGTCAAAGGACCAGTCACACTACTGCAACATCAAGCAAGTCACTGACGAGTGGATAGACATCCAAGTGACTTCTTGTCTTGGTCACGCTCAGTACCCTTGTTCTCTAACAAGCACCTGCACTATCACTTCAGTGTCCCTACACTGTGGACTCAAGTCTCGTCCATCCAGAAGGAAAGTGATCTGTGCACTGATCGGATTGATCACCGTCCTCATGATGATCCATTGATCAGGAGCATTTAGAAATTAATCACCAATGATACATGGCTCAAATTCTCAACTCTTGAGAATATGTATCATCATCTTATTAATTTCTTGGACGATTCATAGACACATAAACAATATGAATGAAAAGATGGCTTTTATTTATTCAATAATAAATAGTCAAGTACAAAATTATGTCCCTAGAATCAACAATGTGTCAGCCAAATTGGCTTCTAGGGCATACATCTAACACCTAGGTAACGACAAAATCGACCCCACTATATAAAAAGGCAATCCGAGGGACCTCAAGTATGCAATGTGATATCATGCATTATTATTCATAGAGAACCACACTTTACTAAAGTTTCTTCCTTCCATACTGTTGCCTCTCTATTTTGACTTAGGCGTCGGAGGGTCTCCGTTGGAAACTCTCTGACAAGTAATTTTTTTGCAGGCCAATCTAGTAAGGAAAAATGATCTTATGTTTAGGGAAGTATTTCATAAATATCTCTTGGACTTTTATAGAGTGATGCGATGCAGTCCAAGTTACCCGATGACTCCCAGATGTAACTCTTTGGCTTGCTCGAGGAGAAAGCAAAGGGCGTCCATTGGTGCGGCCTGTGGGAGGAGTAAACGAGTTCAGGTTAAGTCGTTGATGAGACCATTTGATGGTCGATGCAACTTTGCTTTCAACAAAAAATATAAATAATAATAAGATATCCGGTGCAACTTGGACCGTTTGATCAATGAACTTTGTGGAATAGATGGATGGAAGAAAAATCAATTAGTTGGACCAGATCAAATTCAGAAGGATTTAAAAATATAAATCAGCCTTTGTCCATTTTTGCAGTTGGCCAATCTATCTCTCACCTATTTCTCCAACCCCACCACCCTCTAACCCTCCCTAGGAACTAAAGAGTAACAACCCAGGACCTTCCTCAAAAGGCTAGCTAGAAGGTATTTTTTAGATTCTTCAATTCTACATAAGTACTCAAGATCTTTCCAGCGAATAAACGATGTGGAAAATATATACCCTCACAGCTTCTTACATACTCCTCTCGTAAACACACGCCCTCACAAGTCCTTACATACTCCTCTCGTTTAAGTCCTAACATTCTCGTTAGGCTAAAGATCTAAATCCATTCAAATTTAATCAGAAGTACCACAATCTATGTATGGTCAGTCTCAACGAATCCGTACTGTAATATTTCTTAGTCCATGTGGGCCATGGACTGGATCTATGCTGATACTATTTATATAAAAGACATATTTTTGGTTTTTTAGTCCTACATAAGTAGACAAGATTTTTTCAACGAATAATCGATGTGTGTTGTGGGACTAAACACATGCCCGTACAAGTCCTCACATAAACGATGTGTTGCACAAACCACGTGTTTCCGCTTCGTCTCAACTTTCCGTTTCATTGATGGTGATTTCCTTACCACCAACAACATCCACTGGAGCTCAAATTTGGCCGTGCACGTCGCCCTCTCCATTGACCTTGCCTAGCCTTCGGTGTGGCCATGCTTCTTATACAAGCCAGCGAGTGACTCTGGGGAGCTGGAGAAGTCATGGAGGCTATGCTGCCATCATGGTTGGTAGAGATACTGGTGAAGTGATTGCTAGTGAAATGGAAGCTGTTATTCATGGTTGTGAAGGTAGGGTTGGAACTAGGCTACGCTCTCAGCCAAACCCAAGCCGAGCCTCACCTGCCTCTTATCATGTCCCGTGAAAAATTTTGGACTTTAAACTAGGTCTAGGCTCAAAGGATTTTCAATGATTTGGCTTGAGCTGGAACCCAAGTTTGATCGGAATCCACATGAGCTTGATTCGAATCTATAGTAGAAACTCAATGCCATCTAGTCATCTCCCTGATTGTGCTTCTTGACTAGCCTCTTTTGGATGATGAACAAGACGCCAACAAGGAATTCAGCAGTATTAGGGCCAAAGAGTGGGCATGTCAAGTCAATATACTGATATCCATCCAAATTGGATTTGCTTTCAATCCTAATTAGAGGATGTCAAGTCAGGAAAAGCCCTCAAGTCACATATTCTATGAATCTGAGTTGAGCAAAATTGCTGAGGCATCAGGCTGGATTGTGCTCAGGCTGGTGCTAGATCTTCACCTTTCCGAAACTTGATCAAGTCTTAGATTTTAGGCCCAAGTCCGATCCAGGCCGACCCCAGAGTTTGCACGAACCTAGTTAGCCCAAACCTGTTTCTATCCCTAAGCAAATGTGGAAGCATCTGCTCGTGGGGGACTAGCATGGGCAGTAGAGGGGATAGTGGAGGGGGCAGAAGTGCCCAATTAAGATACAGGTGGCGGTCTATGACAAAGATCAAGTGATGAAAATATCAATGGAGGCAGGATGGGCTCGCCATTTTCGTTTGCTTTAATGGAGATGGTAATTTACTTTTCTATATCCTTAGTTTCTTTTCAATAGGGGTGAAAAAATATTTTGGAATGGGCCGTTATAACGTTGTCAATTAACAAAATTTGATAGTTAACAACTTTTTTTTTTTTTTTTTTTTTTGCAGACGAATATGATAAAGGGTGTCAGAAGATCGGATGATGAACGGGAAAGCTGGGATTGGTTATTAATGGAATTCGGGTCAATGGCTTGATGGGTGGGGCGGATGGATACCTCGATTCGGTGGCCAAAGAGGATCACCGCGTTCCGGAACTTGCTGCGGACACGACAGTACAAGCATCGGGGACCAGGGGTAGGGCAGTTTGAATGACGGCCGGGTTCGTTACTTCATAAGGGCACCTGTGGTGGTGGTTGTTATCTAAATTGACAGGGACCATTGTCCTATGAATCTATGATGGATAATTTTATGACATGGGTGCATACCGCCTGCCTAATATTATAATTCATAGCAATGACTGATGATGCAAGGGAGTTTGATTAAATCCTATGAGAAGCAGTATAGTAACACTGTAGTTTTATATGAACCATTGGAGTCACAGAAGCAAGCAATATTTACATTACGATCTACACCTCTTATTTCCCTCGTCGATTAAATCCTCATCTAACAAGAATAATTCGGGCTGCGCGTCGACTTCTTCAGCCTCTCAAGAATTCCAGCAGCCTTTCTACGAGCCCTCGAAGTGCCATTCTGAGCCAGAGCAGAGACCGTCCCATGCAACTTCTCCTCCTTCCCAACCTCCCTCAGCATCAACCGATCATGCATGCAGACGGAGAACAGAGCCGCCACCGCATTCTCTTTGTTCCGGTCACAGGCGCTCTCCCTCATTATGCCAAGCAAGCAAGGCATTCCGCTCTCAGCAATCTGCTCCATGGCGTCTGGGTCACCTGATAGCAGAGTAAGAATAGCCAACGGCCCATCAACGAGAGATTGATCCTCGATGGCCTTCAAGACGACATGCACTGCCCCTTCCTTCACCGCCCTCATCCTGTTCTCAGGGGCCATGCAGATGTTAAAAATGGCCGACGCCGCATCCGTCCTGGCGGTTTCGCAGCCTTGCTCCAGAAGCTCCAGAAGTGGCTTGATGGCTCCCGATTCACCAATCTTAAGCTTGTTGGAATCGAGCGCCGATAAGGTGAAGAGGGCCGCAGCTGCGTTGCCCCGAGTCTCCATGGTTCCATTCTTCAACGCATCAATGAGCAAGGGGATGGCTTGGGGGTCGGCTCCAACAATCTTCTTATTGCTATCATGGATCGACAGATTCAGAATCGTGGTCACAGTGTCCTCTTGGAGCTCTGGATCACCATCCAAGCCTGGCACAGAGAGAAGCGAGAGCAGTAGGGAGATTGCATCTGGTTTCCCCCCTAGGAGGGCTCGGAAGGACCGGTTGCGCTTCGTGAGAAGCCGGAGCTCCTTCACCGCTTGCTTCTGCTCAGGGATGGAGGAGGATGAAGAGATCTTGTCGAGGAGCTCGTTGAGTGCATCCCGCTCATCTTTCGTGATCAGGCCTTCCTCCTGGCTCTCGACTGCAGGCAGAGGAATGCCATGCTCCGCACACCATTCAGATATCATGCTTCGGACCGCATGGTTGGGGATCAGGGTGGTGTTGGGGAGAATCTGCTGGGTCTGCGGGCATGTCCGGTTCCCGGAATTCAGCCACTCCTGAATGAATGGTCGCTCATAGGTCTGCAAGAAAAGACACGGCCAAATATATAACTCGAAGCGCACAAAGAAGCAGGATAATTACACGATTAGAAGAACAGAGTAGTACACAGCAGTCTTGTGACAGAGTGCTTTCAATCAAAGGGTTCAAGAAATGGAGGAGGACAAGAATAAATACAGAGTGAATTAGAATTAGAACCAAGTCTAATTTGTGATCTTTTCTTTCTTCAAGTAGCAATAGACGTAGAAGCCAATAGAAAAAGTTTTGTGACTAGAGATTCTTAAAGCGAGCCCAGGAATCGGAAGATTCACACCAGCTTCCATTGATTCTATATCACAATCTAAGCACTAAATCAATAGTCCAATTCTTTTCAGATTCTTGAATCCAGAAAAAAAAGGCAACTAAAAAACCCTCACATTAAAACCCACCAAGATTAATAGTTCTTAACATATACTGTGAATTTCACAAAGAAAAACAAATGCAGCAATATTTGTTGAATGAAAAGATTCTTGGAACACATTTTGGGCCGCGTTTTTTTTGAATCACAAACCAAAACTCTCATAATCTCATCGAAGTGTAAGCAAATTTTTAACAGAAAACAACCCAAGATTTAAAACCCTGATTTAACTGGTACACAAAAGAACGAAGCAGACCCAGAGATAAGGGCCTTTGTCCAGAAATCTAAACAACAAATAGAATTAAAACCTCAATCAAAACACCAAGAACAGGAAGCATAACCCGCGGAATCTTGATTCACCAAGAACATTCTCCCATATCGAAATCAACATTTCAAAACTAACCGATACGAATTCTCGTAATCGCCACAAAGAACTGGGGAAGAAACCCTAAAGCTAACGATCTTTACCTGCCCGGAGGCCAGAATCACGGGATCCCTCATCAGCTCGGAGGAGATCGGACACAAGAAGTGCTGGGGGATCTCCGGAGATCCGATCTTGCCGTCCTTCTTCGTCTCTTTCGACAGCGGCGACGGCGACCGCTTCCCCTTGGAGTTCCCGTTGCCGCCGAACTTGACATCCCGGAGCGCCGCGAGCGCCCGCGCCGCCTCGTCGAAGGTCTTGATCTGGGTGTCGTCGTCCTCCGCGATAGCTCTCACCAGCCTCCTCAGCTCCCTCTTCAGCTCCCCAGTCTTCTTCGCCGCCGCAGCCGCCTCCCCCGCCCCCAATTTCGCCATCCCCCCTCTCCTCCTTCTCCTCCTCTCTCTCTCTCTCTCTCTTGGTTGGATCAAGTTAGGGTTTCTCTCTCTTCTTCACGTCTTCTTCTCCTTGCCCTTCCTTCATATCTTTCTTCCCATCCACTCTCTCTCTCTCTCCCCCCCCCAACCCTCTTTCCCTCTCTCTCTCCTCAGTTCGAGAGGGAGAGCAGGAAGTAAAATCGAAACGAGACGAAACGGAGCGGCTGTTTAACGCTCTTATATATCGACAGCGTACTAAATTACATATTTTAAAATTCAGTATAATTAAGCTGCCTGCAGCACCAATTCCTCGCCACGACACACAAAAAGACTTGTCTCTTTCGGGGGTTACGCTCGCACCTACGAATAGCTACATGACACGTGGACATGGAAAATTTGGTATGACAATTTGGGCGCAAAGAAGTTTTTAAGTTTTTTTGAGGGGCTTCTTAAATTATGCGGCTGATACGAGCAACCGCGGAGTCCAGCTGGGACAGCGACGGGGTGCTTATGTTGTTCCGACGGAGCAGCAGACTGGTTGGGCTTTGTTTGGTGGGATCCGCGGGGGGCGGGTCGGAGTGAATAAGCGCACGCGTTCCACCTGTTTTCCCATCATGGATCCCCTGTTTCCAGAACTCGCACGCCTGTGATTTGTTCCTTTGTATTAATAGTGAATTACTTCAATTAGTTGACGAGATAATGTTGTTAATTAATGTAATTTAATAATTCATAACGTAATTTTCATTTTTTATGTTATTAAAGTTGGGGATTAGTGGGAATGGTTGGGTTTGGTTGGCGATGAAATTAAGGTCAACGGCTTGATGGGTACGCCAGGTGTTACCTCGCTTTTGCGGCCAACTTCGGTGGGCGTGTTTAATTAAAAATAGCCCTTAAAGTTGGGAAGTTATTTCATCGAGGTACCTGGAGCTTTGATGGGGTGAATTACCGCGTGCCGAAACTTACTGCGGATAAGACGGTACAGTGTCGAGAATGAGACGCCGGGAATTGGGGTGATGATTCGAACGGCAGACGTGGTTTGCTGTGTTATTACGGCGCTTGGACATCGCCGTCGTTAATTATTACGGCGGAAATAAGAGTGCATCGCATCGCATGCAACGTGAACCGGACGACCACCAACTTAAATCGTGGGACACGCGTGGGTCGAACACTTTTTATGAAGACGGGAGTGTTTGTGGTTCAAATTGTGTGGAGCTGAACTTCTTGCATTTGCCTCTTACCTAATATGATGACTCGGTCTTCAATTTAAGTGATACCAGAAGTAATGCAAGAAGGTGATTGATTGGTCATGCTAAATTTTTTCCTGCCACATCGTATGAAAAGAGTTGCCTCAAGGGCTAGGGTTGTTGTTTGTTTAATTTGGTTCAAATCCAATAGGTAGCACAGTTTTAAAGCTATTGTTTTTATTGTTTTATTTAATATATTTATTGTCCAGCAATAATATCTTATGATAGTGAAGCCATTAGCTGCTATTAAGATATTTATAGTGAAGACATTAACTAGTGATAATATATTTATATGTGTGACACCATTTGATTTATTTCTTTAGATACTCGTATCATTTTTCTACAAATTCTAGGTTATATTCGTCTTAAAACTAGAATTTTGGTGCATTCACATGCATGATTGATTGAAGAGAGCATGAATGGCAGTGCTCTCTTGCAATGTAAATGAGAAACTTGATGAATGCCAATGCTGCTGAGTTTAGGGTCCTTGAGATATTCGATGTCTAATTTTTCTTATTTTTCATAAAATATTGAGGTTACAATTGGAGGTTCTAATTTTTGACACCACATTTCAAGCCTCTTTTATGAATATAAATTTTTAACATTTTAAAAAGTTGTGATGTATTAAAAGGATGTTGGTTGTTCAAAGTTTAATAGACAAAGTTTAGCATTATCAAGAAAAAAAAAAGAAGATAAAGTTCAGAAGTAGAACAAAATAAGAGAAGAAAAAGAGAGAATGTGATTCAAAAAATTACCTGAAATAAAAAAAAATTTTGAACTCATGATTTCTAGAGCTTTTTGAGAACTTATTGCATAGCCAAATATCTAATAGTCCAAAACCATGATTTTTTTAATTTCTACAAACATATAAAATTAAGTCATTATCACCCTCAGTCACGTAGTTTTTTTTGTTTATTTATCATGTGATATCACATTTTGACATGTAGATGTTGAAGTTGGATTTCCTTTCCTAGTCATAGTTTTCTCATGATGCTTAGCCTTCCTCTCACAACTCACCAATCTTTTTGCTTTTTTACTTTTCAGTTTTTTTTTGTTTATTGAGTTCCACCTTATCATGGGACTATAAAGTGAGATATAGATATGAGCATTAGAATAGATAGTGATATATCTCTCGAGAAGCCTAGCTTACATATTATGATTTTGATAGTTTGTATATAGGCACAAAAGTAATGTTTTTGATCATTGACATGCTATAGAATTATTTATATAGGTCTATATATTTACATACGCAAATTATTATGAGTCTATTAAGTCTAATATATTTTTGAGATAGCCCCTCTCTCAAGTACCGTTTAACCCACCAATCCTTGTGAAGATGGGATTTAATTCTAGGTCAGTTGGTACAACTACCAACTATATTACCAGCTTCCTTAGCTGGCATGCATCTTCTATTAATTTTAGTTTAAGAATGAAAATTTGATTATTTTCTTATTATCATATCAAGTATATAGTTAGGTGATTGTATATTTTTGAAACTTATCTGAAATCATTAAAATGAATATCACCTCTTGCCTCTTAGATGAAGAGGTCAGTATTTGAATCAGAGCGGCATGGACTCTTAGATTTTTGGCCACAAAGAAAAAAAAAAAGGTTCAGTGTCCCTGGTCTCTTGGTTTGCTTGTAGGTGGGAAGGGGTGGGGTTGGACAGGGTGGCCAGGTCTTCTCTATCCAAAAAGAATGTTATTTTACCATGTATAACTTATATATGCTCATGATGACTGGACGTTTGTGGTTCATCCAACCTAGCCTTTGCCTTTTCTTATACCACTTAAAAAAGAGAAAGTACATTGATCAGGCGTGGATCATGGCCATCATTGTTTCTTATCTGATCATAACTATTCATACTTTCTTCTGAGATATACCCTATATATATACTCAACAATATTTAAAAATATACTCAAGTGTACCTCTCTAACACTTAACATTAGATTATTTTTTTTTCTTTCTTCCATGTTAGTCTCCGTAGAAACTCCAATTTATCCTCACTTGACACAACTAGTGATCAAACCATGGAAAACAATAATATTATGATCTATCATTGAGTCTTCCATGCAGACACCAATCATTCAACTACTGATGGTGAGAGGGCGAGGATCAGCTGATGGACGGAAGTGGTTGATAACAATGGCACCTCCGGCCAACCGACCGGTGGACGCATGATGTGTTTAAATTTTGAAACGCCGGAGGCCATGATGCAGGCCCACCATTGACAGCCATCTGAAGCTGTGACATCTTGGGAAACAGAGGACAGTAGCCCCTCCATGGATGGACCCTGAGATGCTCCTTCCTCCCGTGGTGCACCCAATCACGGTGACGTCTTTCCGTGGTCCACCGGGCACCTAGTTCATGCAATCATAGTCTGCCACGGAGGTGAAACCTATCTTTACGTTGTCTCTGTCGCTTTTGAACGATCTTTTTGTGGATGGTGTTTTTGTGAGAGGGTGTTGACAGCTGAAAATGTCGGCGAATCATGAAGTGACAAATTCCCAGTGGCACTCGTGTTTGTTGACAACGACTCGGGGCCCACACAACTGTGGTGTGGATGAGGTCAGTATGTGTGGTAGGGTTTCTACCCGTTGGAATCTTTGTTTTATTCTGAGAATCATGGACCACCACATAGCTCAAATTATTTTACACACTGTAGCTAAGATGAAATTTAGGTCAGTGGCAATTAGAAAAGAGAGTTTGGTATTTATCTGGGAGGAGTTTAATCTCAATGGCTACCGACACTTGAACTAAACAATTTCTATCCACAAAACAGCACGGGCACATGGCGAAATAGGTTTGGTTGATTCATAGGATTGCTGCCATGGTTGTGGATTGTGATATATCAAGCACCAATTATTTTTTGCCATATGATGTGGTTGGTAGTGTTTAGGAAACTTGTTGGTATAAAGTTTGGGCCTTGAATCATTTTTCGTTCTCAAAAAGTACACATGGCAGTCTGTGATTTGCTGGTAGATAAAATGATCTATTAAAAACTTATCGTAACTATTGAACTTTAGTTTAGATAGTATAATCCCGTGCCACTTAAGGTAAAGGGCGAGTTTGATTCTCATACAAAATAATAATTATAAATACATAAATAGTTTCCAATACTATTATCGAAGAGTAGAGTTTTGGAAATATTCTAATGGTCAATTCAATCTAGGGGCATTTTTTTTATTTTGCCGTTCCACTTTTAGTCAAGTCTTATTTTAGACAAATTTTAGGTCATTTTCCTCAGCAGATCCTATTTGTAATAATTGTTATATCCAAGAGTGTTTGCTTTTTTTTTCTTTTTCTTTTATCACCTCCAGACATGCCACAAAACTTGTTTGGGCCCTTGTGTCCTTGTTTTCTGAATTTTCTGAGCAAAAATTGAATTGCAGGCTGGTGATCGATCCAAGATCTGCATGGCATGCCATCGGTCTATTGCTGGAATTTGAAGAAGAAAATATTGAGTTCGCATGCCTTAAATGCAATGCTACCAACACTATTGTAAAATCTACTGTAGAATAACAAGTAAAAGAGAATATGAAACAGAAATATAAATGCCTTCATTTGTTCGGGAAAGAGATATCGTCCATCTTTCTTTTATATACCTTCTCAATCTCCTAAGTATCCGAGACTGCATGTTCTGGTTGGTTATCATCACCAAACCACTTACATAATGGTTTTTAAATACTACTAAGCTTTTAAGCATGCTCTTTTCAATTTTTCCCGCCTATATTTTTGAAGAGCCAACACTATCCTTCCTCAAGTTTAGCTTTCTTGACCAAAATAATTAACTTTAGACCAATTTTTCTCCCGATCTTTGCTTGGCCCTTTGCCTGTTTACCTTGGACAATTTATATATATCATCCCTTTTCTTCAATTAATATTACATGTCGATTGCCTAAATTTGTCATGTGGTATGTGTTCAAAATATGGCGCAAATAGTTCTGCCTTGGTGTGCTAAGGAACTTGTTGGTAGACGAAAAAAGTGACAGATTGGAAGGAAAGAGAAAGATAGGTGTGTGAGTGTACCACCGATGTCAGATCAGCTGAAAAGTAGATGTCGAGGGAGGATGCAAGAGTAGCATGGGTCGAGATTCTTTAACCATCAAAGACTTTTGTCACCATCATTTAACACTCTCTAAGGTAGAGAACTATTAGTAAGGTAAGCTAAGATAAAAATACATTGATAAGTTGGATTATAAAGGATTCTTTCACAAAGTACAATTACAAATATTTATATTAAATATAATAACTACCCATTCTGATAGTTTCTATCGATATCTAGCCTACACTTTTGATGGTTCTGGTATTTGACGCTAGCTGTCCTCCCACTACATAAGTCCGTTAGAGCAGCCTAACCCTATACCGCATGCCAGACCAATAGCCACACCTAGTCAGTTGGAACCATTATCATATCTTTATTCAGCCTACTTTATATTGACAACCTCTTGATAATTCCTATGTATTGAGCCTCTGGTGTGATTCCTTGGTCAACTTCTATATAATGTCTATTTGGCCTTAGGTTGTATATGGTGTCCATTTGGCCTTAGCTACAATAAAGATTTTCCCTAGGTCACCATGACATGACACCACCCTAGCTGATCCCTCTTAGGTCCTTGTTTTGCATTCCTTATCAATAGCTATCTCTCGTTGCAATCCAATCTCTCCCAGCCATCGCTTGAGCCACTAGCATATGTTGCTCGGCCGGTGGCTGTACCTGAGCTTTCCCATCCCAACTCCTTCTCCATCACCTTCTATCTTCTTCTCTCTCCTAATTGCAAAACATCAACCTCTTTTACATCACCACCTCCCCTATCTTATTCCCTCCTAATCTGTTGAATACCCTGTAGATCCCTCCATTCTCTTCTACTTTGGTTTCCTCACTAGCCTCTTCTTTGATCATGGTATTACGCACGATCATTTGGTTGGTCCTGGACCACCATGGTCTCATCGATGGTATGCAAGCCAAGATCGGTGTCAAACACCACCTAATCCCCTCATCCCAATATTTCTTGTTCCCTCCAACATTACCTGTCACCACTTGCCCCCAAATTTAGCTAGCATGCATTTGAGCCAAGGGCTTGATGAGAATCTAAGCTCGATCCAACACCGAATCTGAGCTAGTTTCCCCTCTTCTATTATGATCTCTATCCCCTGAATCCACCATGTTATCTGCTACCATTGGTCCATCTTCATTGGATCTCACCACCGATAGCTATTGCCATACTGCCCCTACCTAAAGATCGGAGCCTTGCACCTCGATCCAATTAGTTGTCACTAAAATTTGAACAATTTTGGACTGCCAACTCACTCGGCTACCTTTGTTCTCTCTTCTCTCTCTTATGTTTTATTTTAATCATTACTCTTCATTCCCTTTGAATTCTTTCCTAATTCATTGGTTTTTATTTCTTGTAGGGGTGTGTTATTCCAATCAACGAGCGATCTAGCATAGGGGTTCTACACCTGAATATTTGAATTGTTGTAAAACCCTACTCTCCTCATTATGTAATTTTGGATCAGGGTTGGTTGGGGATGTAGGGTTAGGCTAGTTTTAAGAATCAAACATTAAAATATTAATTAGTAAAATATTGGTTAAAATGCTTGATAGGTGGTCGATCATAGGTGGGTTGGTTTGCAGATTTGTATGAGGGTAACTAGTTTTCTTAATTATATTAAATATTGATTTTAGGTTGATTGGACATGTTAAGTGTATTTTGAGCTGATTCGCACATCCTGATTTGAGTTCTATGGCCCATTGAGGTAAAAATACCCTTTGCGTTCTTATTTGTATATGTAATTCTGATATATAAATGTGTCATTTGCATATGTTCATCTATTTATAAAAAAAATGTGAATTTGATTATGCATAGAAATTGACAATATATTTGCATTTTCATAATGGGAGCATGATGGGTGTATTTAAGCAATATAATTGAGACTTGTATAATTAGATGGTTGTGTGTGGTGCTTGATACTAGCCATGTTATTATAGATTTACCCATCATAGGCAAAATATGTAGCACTATAAATTGCCCCATCATGGATGAACAATGTGATATTATTGATTGCCATGCTACAGACGAGAAACATGATTGTGACTAATTGAAAGCCAAGAATAAATTATTTATAGAGTATACCCGAGATATTTGTTGAATTTAACTTATAATTTTTCCAACTTTTCCATTCTATTTCGGGCAAGCTAGGATACTTAGGGTCTACGGAGAGCTTGATTGATCAAGGTAGAGAGGGCCCCACCAAGGTTGACTGGGTGAGGCCTAAATATATGTGCAGGCATCCCACCGATGTCGGGCTAGATGGGAAGGTATAGGTCAAATGGAGGATAGAGGGCAGTGTGGGTCTAGGTACCTTGACCTTCAAAGATTTTTTCCACCATCACATCACTATTCAAAGAAGATTGAGATGGATGGAGGTAGAGTGCTAGGCTACGGTGGAAAGGATATAGCAGTGGGCTACGACAATAGTATCGCGTTGAGTTATAATAGAAAGTTAAGTTACACATGCTCCTAGAATAAACAACTAAGGTAAAGAAAAAGACAGATAAACTGATTGGATTGATTGACAAAAAAATTTTTACAGAGTACAATTCCACTTATTTCTAATAATATATAATAACTACCCATAAATATTATAACCATCCACTTCGTCAGTTGCTTTCCATGTTTGGTCTCCATCCTTTGGTGATTCTAGTAACTATTGTCAACCATATTATCACTATGCATAAGCAACCATTCTACAATTACCAACTGTTAGTCATGCCCCATTAGTCTTTAACTTATCCTGACGTAACTTGAATTGGTTGTCTCGCTTCATTTGGCCTACAATATAGTCTTCTATTTTTGGAAATATGCAACCAGTATATCCACCTCAGTCTTCTACCTGACTAACTTAAGACTTAATTGTTCTGCCTAACTTTCTACCTTAGGACCGAATTCTACTGGTTTGGCCTAGGTCTCTACCATTGTGTAATTTCGTAGCTGAACTCTATTTAGTTTTAGATAGAGTCATATGATTCTCATATCCTCTAATTATATTAATTTAATCTATGTGGTACTTGCTTTTAGCCGCTACTGATATTGTTGAGATGTGGTGTAATCAATGCCCCCCACATCTCATTGGCTGAGGATCACGAGGCTAATGAGATATCCATCGTCACCTCCTTGATACTTGCAAAATATAAACATCACATTTGTAGCTTTGACCTACTCAATGATAATTGCACTTTTATTAAAGTATCTGCCTTCAACAATTTGCTTGTGTCTCTTTTGATTCCACCGAGCTTTTTCTCTTGCCATGTCTCCTCATGTAGAATGCTTCTGGGTACCAAAATGACCCACACAATATTCAAGCACATTTCTTGAAGTATCCTTCAAATCCATTGGGATTTGGCGTTATCTTCCACATTAATAGAGATTTTAATTTATCTTTAGATAAGGCATGCTTCTTCTCTGTAAATAGGTCTTGCATTCCTCTCTTCAATAGTATACTCATTTTTCTTTTTCTTCATGACTATCCGTATTCCTCCTCCCATTCTTCTTTTCTTTACCATGGTGAGTAAGCTTGAGTATTGTGGTACAACCCATTTGCTTTGACCAACCAACTTCCAACTAGTTTGTCAAACTGGAATACTATCAGAAATTAGAATATCACCATGAATGGGCGACATTGCCTATGGACCGAAGCTTTTGTAGGATTCTCAATATTATGATCTATATCGGCCTATTAGCCAAAAGTCATATGAAATTCTGATATATATATATATATATATATATATATATAATAATAATAATATTATTTACTCTACTTTTGGACTGAATTCACCACTTTTTCGATTCAAACAATTTTTTGCATAACATCGAGCTCCTTACTATCCATAATCCACATGAGGATCTTTGACCATTCATAATGTTGGATATCAAGCCAAATTGGCCCCTATATTATCATGTTACCTCCCAACATATGGGACATTCACCACATAGAAAACTTTCAGAAGCTCCCTATGATAAGGTTTCCCCCAGCCCTTGTGATGCTCATAGATGATATCATACTTTTTTCTTTCGCTCTTAGGTAAATGATCAGAAACTAATATCAGCAATGATTTTTTTGACTTCACTAGCAATCTTTTGAACTTCTCCATGACCAACACATTTCAGTTTTGGCCAAGTACAATAGAAACATACCTTGATAGTTCGGTCTACCGCAACTTTAATGACATGACATCTACGATACCTTCACCAATAAGTTTTTGAGGTTTCTATGGTATGGTCATTGGCTATTACCTCCTCATGACCCAAAATATCTAACTCTAGTTTCTCGTGCACCATAATACTTTCACATACTAGCTGATAAGTTGTTTCATCCATCATAAGGATGGGCATGGTTGCCTTCACTATAGAACTCGTCGGAATGGACTGTGGCTTCATGAATTGGCTTTCAAATATGAGAACAAGTCTTTCAAACTATCCCACTATGAGATTCGAGGATATTGCATACCGTTCCAAAAGTAGCCCTAGCATAACAATCATTTTCTCTGTAGTTGCTTCTTTGGATTCCTTTGATAGTGGCATGATGGCATCTATGCAATTATCCTATCAAAAATAGCATGAAGGTGACCTTCCAGTGTCCCACTAGAGACAATATGATGATGACTACATTGTATCTCATTGGAAACAATGTGACGATGGTTATAGAGTATCCCATCGGATGTGCTAGAAAGTTTGTTCTGCCTATTCCATCCCATTCCAAGAAAGCCAAGGGATTCAAGATCTCTAAGGAGCATAGTTGGCCTAGGTAGAGGTCAACTTGCTAAACTTGACCAAGTAAGGTCAGGATGCATACGCTGGCATGCCACTAACGTTGGGCTAAGTGAAAATATGTGGAAGAGATAGCGGACAGAGAATAGCATGTGTCTAGGTGCCTTGACCTTTAAGAACTGTTGCTACTATCATACTACCATTTGAGAAAGATTGGGATGGATGGAGGTATAAGGCCTATGATGGAAAAGGTATAGTACTAAGGTATAGTAGGAGTGTAGTGCTAGACTGCGGTATGGGTGTAACATTGGGCTACATTATGGGTGTAGTACTGAGCTACGGCAGAAAGCTAAGTTACACCCACTTCTCGTATAAATAAATAAGGTAAGGATAAAGATAGAGATAAACTAATTTGATTGATTGTCGAAGGGATCCTTATATAGTACAATTCTACTTATTTATACTAATATGTAATAACTATCCACAAATATTATAACTGTGCACTCAAATGGTTGCTTTTCTCGTTTGGTCTCTACCCTTGACGCTTCTGGTAACTGCTACCATCCTCCCACTATGCACAAGCACGACCATTCTATAGCTACCATGCTGATATTCAAATGTCATTGGTCTTTAGCTTATCCTAACATAGCTTGTATTTGCTGTCTTTCATCATTCAGTCTATAAAATAGTCTTATCTTTCGGAAATCTGAGATTAGTTTGTTCGCCTCGGTCTTCCATTAGACCGATTTAAAACTTAATCGCTTAGCTTAGTTTTCTACATCATGGTTGAATTCCACTTGTTTGGCCTAGATCTCCATGCATCAGACGAACTCTATTTAGTCTTAGCTAGAGTCATATGATTCTCATCCACCTCATTTCTATCAACTTAATTCATATGACAGTTGGTCTTGGCCTCCAGCTAGATTTCTAAGTTAGTATGTAAACACATATGTTATGAAATGATTATAAATTGTTCATAGTGAACCAATATTGAAAAGAGTTGTCATTCATGGGTTGCATGTGATGCATTGATATATTGTAGTTTGTTCTGAGCAGAAATAAAATTAAGTATGAAATGATCATAATTGTCCATAATGAACTATTGGTGAAAGGAATTGTCATTTAGTTTATATTAGATGCTTTAAGATATTATGGTCTATTGAGTAGTAGAAATAAAATTCAAATAGCGGATCAATAGCATATATATTTAATTATGATAATAGTTTAATATCATTCCAATTTTATAATTGTTATAGAATAATTGTTGATAACTTTCTATTTATTTGTTTATGTTGGATGTGTTCGTATGGAGATTTTCACTGAGTTGTTAGCTTATACTACTTATCGTGCCTTTATTTTTAGAGGCACAAGATACACAGCTTCGGTTGAGGTTTGAGATTTGCTAAGGAGAGATGGAGAGAATTTAAAATATTTCTAATACCACTGGATGTTGGAAATTGTGGTTGCACTATTTTTATATTTTAAAAGTAGGGGTGCAAATGGGTCGAGTCGGACCAGGTCATGAGTGACCCCGACCCAACCCAGTTTTCTATTCGGGTTCTAATGAAGGACCCAGACTCAATCTAATAGAAGATCGAATCAGGACTGATCAAATCTATGGCTAAAATTTCTGCACCGAGTCATTTAGGTCGGATTGGGTTCATGTATAACTTGGTCCCCAACCCAAAAAATTTGGGTCCAAATTGGGTCCGGATTGGATCTCTATACTTGCATTCTCTATACTTGGTTTCTTTTCCAATGAGTGTAAACCACCGAAAGCAGGTTATGCAAGAATTGCATCTACTAGTACCCAAAAGTCAATCTCTTTCATTCCTCTTGTCCTCAAATATAAGAAGAGATTAAAGGAACAGAAAGTTAGAGACCCTTAAGAACCCTTGCGGGCCCTAACGGTGTACCAAGTTTGGTTCGAGTCGGGTTGCGTCGTATAGTAGAAAATCCAAAATTGCCTCCAAAATCAAAACCAAGTCAGGGCAGGTTGGGATTTAGTAAACCCAGATCCGATCCAAAAAATAGAACATGCCTAATTTTAGAACCCAACCTGACCCCACGAGTCCTTTAAATCAGGTCGGATCAGGTCTAAGTGAGTCAAGCTAGTTGGATCATGGTTCAACCTGACTCATTTGTAGCCTTATCTAAAAGTAATAGACTATTTTATTTTATTCCTAAAAATAGTAAATGTGGAGTGATTGATTGTAACCTTATTTGATTTTGATGAGCTCAAAGCATTTGAGTATATCTTATGTTTACTAATGAATTCAATCTAGTGTTTCAGTGAAAATCTTGTAAATTTATGGTTAAGAGTCTCTAGATTTGGTTCAAGACAATTTGGATAAGTTAAGAAGTCTATATGAACCAAAGTCTGAGACTCGAGTCGACTCCGGGATATTACGAGTCGACTCCAAGCGTATCAGAAGCATTGGCACAGGCTCGAGTCGACTCCGGAACATTACGAGTCGACTCCGACTAAGAACAGACAGACAAACAGAAAGACCTAACTCAGAACCTGTCAGCGAGTCGACTTCTGAAGTGCGCGAGTCGACTCGGATGCTAGCCGAGTCGACTCCAGGGTAGTATGAGTCGACTCCAGGGAGTTACAGACAAAAAGTCAGAGAGCAGTTTTTGGACCCTGAGAGCCGAGTCGACTCCTGAGGAACGCGAGTCGACTCCGATGGTTGGCAGGTCGACTCCAAAGAAAGTGAGAGTCGACTCTCAGTTTAATACAAGGCAAAAGTCAGAGAGCAACTTTCGGACACTGTGGGCCGAGTCGACTCCCGCAAAGGCCGAGTCGACTCCGAGACAGCGCGACCTCAAAAAGACAGAAGACAGTATTTGTGTCTCTGAGACGCGAGTCGACTCCAAGAAAGTTCGAGTCGACTCCAAGGCAGCGCTACACCAAAAAGGCAGAAGACTGAGTTTCGGAAACTGAGAGCCGAGTCGACTCCGGAACAGTTCGAGTCGACTCCAAGACTGGACGAGCCAAAAGACAGAAGATAGGGAGTTCGGGCTCTGAGCGCCGAGTCGACTCCCAGGACTGTCGAGTCGACTCGAGTGGGCCAAGTTGAAAAATAGCTCCATGAATTTCATGGGATGAGCCGACTCCAAGAATGCCAAGTCAGCTCCAGTTTTTGGCGAGTCGACTCCGGGTTAAATCGAGTCGACTCCCAGTCGAGGAGGTCACTTTAATTCAAATTCGGAACAGTTGCCGAGCCGACTCCAAAAAAGCATGAGTCGACTCCTGTTACAGCCGAGTCGACTCCAGATCGCGCGATTCGACTCCGACCCCAACGGACACATTGTCAGGATGTGCAGAGTGTGCAGAAGGGGCAGAAAAATGTGTCTAACGGCTAGTTTCCGTGGGGGATGGCTTAAATAGCCACAGAGGACTGTAGCAAGGCAGAGAAGTACCATTCCACTCAAAGAAATCAAGCATCCTTTCTCTGTAAACTGATTTCAACAGAAAAGAAGGAAGAGGGCCATTAACTCCATTCAACCGACTCTTCCCAGCATTAAAAGAAGTCTCCTCCTGCCTTCAAGTCTTCCAGATTTTCAAGAGGAGACCCAAAGTTCAAGAAGCCCTTCTCTTCTCCAACTCAAACGTGTTTGAGGGCTCTTAACTTTACTCTTATTAATATCGCTGTATATCTGCTTTTAGAAGCTCTGTTTTTTTTCTATTTGTCTTTGTTCTTTCCATCTTGTCCTTACTTGATTCAATCAGGGGATTGAATCAAGGGTATATAGGTTTGTTGGTGAGCCTAGGTTGAAACCAACGGTGTAAGGGTTCGATTGTGATCCCGGAAAAACAATCGGGGTGGTTCTAGTCAGTGAGCCTGGAAAAACCGACCGAGTTCGTTGTGACCTCGTAAAACAACAAGTTTGGTTGTGAGCTTGGAAAACAACCGGCTGTAATTCGAGGGGTTATAGTGAATTTCCAAGTGAGACTTGGGGAGTGGACGTAGGAGCAAGGGTTAGCTCCGAACCACTATAAAAACATTGTGTTTGTGATTGCTTGTGTCTCTCTCTCTTACTCTCATTTCACTCACAGCACATAGCAACTAATTAATCATCTTGCAACAGTATTAATTAGTCATCCACAAACGTTTTAATTGCAAAATTATTTTAAAACCCAATTCACCCCCCCTCTTGTGTTGTCTATCTGGGCAACAAGTGGTATCAGAGCCTAAACTCTTCTACCCTAAGAGTAAAAGATCAAAATGACAACCCCATTTGGATCTTCCCACATTGAGGGTCAGTCCACCCAAAGACCCCCATTCTTTAATGGACTCATATTGGAAGGCTAGGATGAGAATATTTATCCAAGCCCAAGACTATGAGATGTGGACCATTATATTAAATGGACCATACATCCCATCCATCTATGTAGAGGGTGTCACTGTACCCAAACTTGAAAAGGATTGGGATGACCATGACATGAGAAAGGCACAACTCAATGCCAAAGCAATGAATGTGCTTTACTGTGCATTAGATAGAAATGAATTCAATAGGGTCTCTACTTGCAATTCTGCAAAAGAGATTTGGGATAGACTTGAAGTGACCCATGAGGGCACGAATCAAGTCAAAGAATCCAAAATAAATATATTGGTTCATAAGTATGAACTATTTAAGATGGATTCTAATGAAACAATTACTTGCATGTTCACTAGATTTACTGACATTGTCAATGGCCTAAAAAGCCTTGGCAAAAACTATACTAACAGTGATCTTGTCAGGAAGATTCTTCGCTGTCTACCAAGGTCATGGGAAGCCAAAGTGACGGCAATCCAAGAAGCCAAGGACTTGAACAAGCTACCACTTGAGGAGCTTCTTGGATCCCTAATGACGCACGAGCTAACAATGAAGCAACACAGCGAAGAAGAGTCCTCCCATAAGAAAAAGGTAATAGCTCTCAAATCTACATCATCTAACAAAGACTTGTCTTGCAGTAGCAGCAGTGAAGAAGAAGATCATGAGGGAGATGATGATGAGGCTCTTCTCGTGCGTAAGTTCAGAAGATTCATCAACCGGAAGAAATCCTCACATCAAAGGAGAGGCCCCTCAAATTCCTATCACAAGGATAAAGGTAAGGAAAGGGAAAATGAGGGGATCAGTTGTTATGAGTACAAGAAGCCGGGGCACTTCAGAGCTGAGTGTCCCTTGCTGAAAAAGGGGAGCAAGTACAAGAAGAAGAAAGTCCTCGTCTCCACCCTATCGGACTCCGACACTTCATCATCATCATCGGATGAAGAACAAGAAGAAAAGGCCAATCTGTGTTTTATGGCCAACGACAATGAGGTAACATCCGCACCACATTTAGATTTTACTTTCGATGAATTATATGATGCTTTCAATGAATTAATGGATGAGTACAAAATAATAAACGTTAAAAACAAAGAACTAAAAGTAACTAACCAAACTCATCTCCGTAAGTATGATTCATTAGTTAAGGATAAAGATGTTCTTATCAAAGAAAATGCAGAACTTAAAACAAGCAACCAAATCTTGATACAAAAGAATAATACCTTAACTAAAGAAAATGAAAGGCTGAACAAAGAAACATTAGAACCCAAAAACAATAAACATATAAATGAGGGTCTCACAAAAGAACTAAATGATCTAAAAACAGAAAAACAAAAATTGACACTAGAACTTGAAAAATACAAGCCCATTGTAGAAAAATTTACATATAGCTCAGAAAAATTAGAGATGATACTTAATAGTCAACGAGCTGTATTCAATAGAGCGGGTTTAGGGTATAAACCTAAAAATAAGCAAAAACTCCTTAGTAACTTCTTTGTTAAAGCAGAAAAAAGTAAAACTAAGAAAATAACCTGTTTTTGTTGTGGAACTTTAGGACATAAAGCAAATGTATGTGATTATAGGAAAGGAAAAACTAAAAGAAAAATTAAAAGAATTTGGGTTCCAAAAGAACCAACACTACTAACCATGAAGGACCTAAGAAAACTTGGGTGCCTAAAACTATATGATTTGCTTGTGTAGGAGTGTCTTGCAGCCAGAGTCGACAAAAATTGTTGGTACTTGGACAGTGGCTGCTCAAGACACATGACGGGTGACAAGGATCAATTCTTCACCCTTGAAGCTAAGAAGGGAGGTGCTGTGACTTTTGGAGACAATAACCAATGTCACATCATTGGTATAGGTAAAGTACAAATTACCCCTTCAACTTTTATTGATAATGTTCGATATGTTGATGGTCTTAAGCATAATCTACTAAGCATTAGTCAATTGTGTGATAGAGGTTATGATGTTATGTTTAAACCATCACTATGCATCATAACAAACCCAAATGACAATAGTTTAGTTTTTAAAGGAATAAGACGTGGAAATGTGTATGTTGTAGACCTTGAGGATCTTGCCAAACATAACCCATGTTTAGTTGTTAATGAAACTAAGAAAAATGATGCTAGTTGGTTATGGCACCGTAAGTTAGGTCATGCAAGCATGGACACCATATCAAAACTAGTTAAAAGAGATTCTGTGATAGGTTTGCCAAAACTAAAGTTTGAAAAGAATAAAATATATGAAGCATGTCAATTTGGCAAACAATCAAGGAACTCCTTTAAATCTATAAATTGTGTCTCTACCTCTAGACCTCTAGAACTACTACACATGGACCTATTTGGACCAACTAGAACCACAAGTCTAGGTGGAAATAAATATGGTCTAGTTATCGTAGATGATTATTCTAGATACACTTGGGTCATGTTCTTAGGTCATAAGGATCAAGCATTTTCAATTTTCAAGAAATTTCATAAAGAAGTAACAAATGCTAGAGACACTTCAGTCATAGCTATTAAAAGTGACCATGGAACCGAATTTGAAAATCATTTATTTGATGAGTTTTGTAGTAAAAAGGGGATAACTCATAATTTTTCTGCATCTAGGACACCACAACAAAATGGAGTTGTGGAAAGGAAAAATAGAACTCTAGAGGAAATGGCTAGAACCATGTTATGTGAAAGTAATCTCTCTAAGTACTTTTGGGGAGAAGCCATAAATACCTCATGTCATATATTAAATAGAGTTTTATTAAGACCCATTATAAAGAAAACACCTTATGAACTTTGGAAAAACAGAAAACCAAAAGTGAACTATTTTCATATCTTTGGATGTAGATGTTTTGTTCATAATAATGGAAAAGATAATCTAGGAAAATTTGACTTTAAATCGGATGAGGGTATATTCTTGGGGTACTCTACAACTAGTAAAGCCTATAGAGTCTTTAATAAAAGAACCCTAGTTATAGAAGAATCCATACATGTCGTTTTTGATGATTCTAGTGATATCTCTTCTAGTAAGAGAGTTAATCTTGATGATGATGCTGAAATTCTTGAAGAAAAGATAGATGAGATGACATTACAAGATGATAATAAAAATTAATTGGAAATGCATCATCAAACCAAGAGGCTATTATGGATCATGGGCTGACTAAGGCTTGGAGGTTTGCTCACGGGCATCCTAAGGAATTAATTCTAGATGATCCATCTCAACCTGTTAGGACTAGAGCATCTCTTAGGAACTTAAACAATCATCTAGCTTTCGTTTCACATTTTGAGCCCAAACACATAGAAGAAGCTGAAAAAAATGTAAATTGGATAAATGCAATGCAAGAAGAATTAAACCAATTTACTAGAAACAAGGTATGGAATCTAGTTGAAAGACCTGAATATTTAATCATAGGTACCAAATGGATATATAAAAATAAACTTGATGAAAATGGAATTGTAATAAAGAATAAGGCTAGACTAGTAGCAAAGGGGTATAATCAAGAAGAAGGTATAGATTTTGATGAAACCTTTGCTCCTATAGCTAGACTCGAGGCAATTAGATTATTATTAGCATTTGTATGTTCTAAGGATTTCAAGTTATTTCAAATGAATGTAAAAAGTGCATTTCTAAATGGGTATATTAATGAGGAGGTGTATGTAGAACAACCTCCTGGTTTTGAGAATCATCAATACCCTAATCACGTGTATAAACTTAACAAAGCACTTTATGGTTTGAAACAAGCACCTAGAGCATGGTATGAGAGGCTTAGCAAATTTCTATTAGAACATGAGTTTTCTAGGAGAAATGTAGATACAACATTGTTTCTAAAGAAGAAAAACAAAGATATGTTGTTAGTGCAGATTTATGTTGATGATATTATTTTCGGTGCTACTAACAATCGCCTCTGCGAAGAATTTGCTGACTTGATGCAGAGTGAATTTGAGATGAGCATGATGGGAGAGCTGAACTATTTTCTCGGGCTTCAAATCAAACAATCTGAAGAAGGCATCTTCATCAATCAAGCCAAATACATCAAGGAGATGCTTAAGAAGTTTGATATGGAGGGAAACAAGTCAATCAGCACCCCCATGAGCTCATAATGCAAATTAGACCAAGATGAATCAGGTAAATCTGTAGATCAGAAGTTATATAGAGGTATGATAGGATCTTTATTGTATCTTACTGCAAGTAGACCTGATATCATGTTTAGTGTTTGCATGTGTGCTAGATATCAGTCTAATCCTAAGGAATCTCATCTAATTGCAGTCAAGAGAATCTTTAAATACCTAATAGGAACAAAGAATATAGGGTTATGGTATTCTAAAGATTCTAGTCTGAACTTAATAGGATACACAGATTCAGAGTTTGCTGGTTGTAAACTTGATAGAAAAAGCACCAGCAGGTCATGTCAACTCTTAGGAGAAAATTTAATCTCTTGGTTTAGCAAGAAACAAAACTCGGTTGCATTATCTACTGCTGAAGCTGAATATATTGCAGCCGGGAGTTGTTGTGCTCAAATTATGTGGATTAAACAACAACTTAAAGATTATGGCATTAAACAAGATAAAATTTCCATTAATTGTGATAATACAAGTGCCATTAATCTAACTAAAAATCCAATTCAGCATTCAAGAACTAAACATATTGAGATAAGACATCACTTCATAAGAGATCATGTACTGAATGGTGATGTGACACTTCAATTTATTTGCACTGATGATCAATTAGCTGATATTTTTACGAAACCCTTAAGTGAAGAGAGATTTAGTGTGCTTAGGAGGGGATTAGGAGTGATTGATCCATCCTAGTGGTGTTCTCCTCTAGTTCATTGATTTTGATGTTTAGATTGTGTTAAAAATAGAGTTTCTCAACTATGATCATCAAATTAGATCATAACTTAGTGAGTGTCTCTGGTTTGGTACGAAAATAGCATGATTTTTAGGTGTGTGCCAGAGTTCGAGTCGACTCGAGTAAGTTTCAGAGTCGGCTCATAAGGAGAAGTCGACTCGCACACAGACGGGAGTCGACTCGAGGAAGATGAAGCATAAGGGGAGTCGACTCGCACATTGACGGGAGTCGACTCAAGGCCAATGGAAGCATAACGGGAGTCGACTCGCGCATATTTTGGAGTCGACTCGAGGTCGAGTCGACTCGCAACTCAGTGGAGTCGACTCGAGGTCGGGATCCGGATTTTTAACCCTAATCCAAGCGTTTAATCAGCACTTCTATTCACCGCCGCCACTGTTCAAAAACCCTAGAGCCGTCTCCTAGATCGTCTCCGACCATCCTTAGGACTTTTTCCGTCGACCTTCCTCCGTCCATTAGCGTTTTACCCCATTCTAGGTCGACCATGCCTCGTAAAGCCGTTGTCCCAAGCCGGAAGAGGCCCCAACCCGCGACCGGCACCGAGCGACGGTCCAAGGCTCGGAACGATCCCGTGAGGCCACAACCTCCAGCTCGTTCCCCACTGAGGGAGGTTCCCTCGAGGCCGTGCGCCGGGAAGGTGGTCTCCACCGGGAGATACGTCGATTTTGACTATCTCTCCCGGGAGGGCTTTACCATAGGAGAGAGATTGCAGGCCCAGGGTTTAGAGTATTTTTGTTCCTTAGATCTCCCCACATACCCTGGCCTAGTTAGAGAGTTTTATGGTACTGTCTATAGGGGCAATGGGGGAATAGAGGAAACTGTAGCCGGTGTCCCATTATTTATTTCCGAGGATTTTATAGCCCAAATCCTCCACCTTCCACAAGTACGGGTAGCTCCCACACACCCCGAGGATAGGACTGAGGCCCTTACGGCCATTCTAGGATATCCACCCCAGTCCCCCTTAGATGAGGTGTCCGCTAGCTCACTTTCTGTTGAGATGCGGCTCCTCCTTAGCATCATCTCTAGGACCCTCTTTCCGAAGACTGGCCGCTTCGATTTTGTTTCTGAGAGGGACCTAGCCCTTATGTTCTACATCCTCCAGGACACCCCAATCAACTTCCCGAAACTCATTTATAGATATCTATATGAGCCACTAGATAGACCTAGGCTCACCCTTCCCTATGGCATGCTATACACACTTATCTTCAGGGAGGCCGAGATTCCTATTCCTGAGGGGGAACCCTCTCGCGCATTGCGATGGACAGATCGCATGCATCCGGGAACCCTACACAGGATGGGGTTTCTTAAGGTAGAGGGAACCTGGGTTAGGAAATCATCTACCTCCACACATACTTCCAGACACTCCCCCAGTCCTGACCCTGATTCAGACATTCCCACCTTTTCCTCCACCTCAGCACCATCCACCTCTGCCGGACCCTCCACTGCTCCACCTACTCAGCCATTAGAGGTCCGAATATCACCTGAGCAGCTCCGGGAGTTGTGACAGAAGATCGTCAGGGATCTTCGGGACGACCTACTGAGGGAGCTCCGAGGTCCAGCCAGTGCCCCATCTTCTGCATTAGTTCCCTCATTCTCAGCCGTGACCGAGATGACGGCTCATGTGAGGGAGGAGATCTTTAATGTCAGAAGCCTGGTACAAGTCCAATTCTCAAACATGAGCGATATCACAAGCAACACACGAAAGTTGCGAGATAGCATCCGACAGGATATGGGCACCACTAGTCAGGGGGCCGAGCGCTTGGCGAATGTGCTCATCGCCAAGCTGGACACACTCCAGGAGACAGTGACTGAGCTCTCCACGACACACAGCAGGGCCACCTCGGCCATTATCAGACAGTTAGAGCACGTCACCAATGCGGTCACCCTACTCATGGAACAACAGTCCAGACTGCCCAAGGGAACCGCATCCTCCTCGAGGAAGCCCTAGTTTATTTTGTTTATCTTGACATGTATTTACTGCTTAACTTATTGTATTCACAAATGTACTTACATATACATCAATACAATGAGTAGACAGCTTTTCTTCAATATTGTGCACATTGATCTCTACTTGCTTGTGTGTTCTGCTTGCCTCCTTTTTGATATGATGACAAAAAGGGGGAGAAATATTTAATAGATATGGAAAAGGAATCAAAATGAAAATAAAAAAAAACTCTTAAAACAAATTGACAGATTTTTCCTCTAAAAACCAAAAATTTCAATTCAAAAGTTTCAATGCACTAATAGAAAATTCAGAGAATCAAAACAAAGTTGAATGCATATGTTGAGGGAGAGAATCTGAATTTTTAAGAAAGCAAAATCATTAAATATATATAAGCCAAACAATTGATTGCATGATATGAAGGCTTATATAATTCCAAATGAAAGGGGGAGCTTTAACTTCAAAATTTACTGTTTCACACCTTTTAGTTTTGGATAAATCAAATAACTAGACACTTGAATTCATTTTGAAATTTTACTGTAAATTTCCTTTTTGGTTGAGCAATTCACTTTACATATACTCAATGTTTTGTCATCATCAAAAAGGGGGAGATTGTGGAGCGATTGATTGTAACCCTATTTGATTTTGATGAGCTCAAAGCATTTGAGTATATCTTATGTTTACTAATGAATTCAATCTAGTGTTTCAGTGAAAATCTTGTAAATTTATGGTTAAGAGTCTCTAGATTTGTTCAAGATAATTTGGATAAGTTAAGAAGTCTATATGAACCAAAGTCTGAGACTCGAGTCGACTCCGGGATATTACGAGTCGACTCCAAGCGTATCAGAAGCATTGGCACAGGCTCGAGTCGACTCCGGAACATTACGAGTCGACTCCGACTAAGAACAGACAGACAAACAAAAAGACCCAACTCAGAACCTGTCAGCGAGTCGACTCCTGAAGTGCGCGAGTCGACTCGGATGCTAGCCGAGTCGACTTCAGGGTAGTATGAGTCGACTCCAGGGAGTTACAGACAAAAAGTCAGAGAGCAGTTTTCGGACCCTGAGAGCCGAGTCGACTCCTGAGGAACGCGAGTCGACTCCGATAGTTGGCAGGTCGACTCCAAAGAAAGTGAGAGTCGACTCTCAGTGTAATACAAGGCAAAAGTCAGAGAGCAACTTTCGGACACTGAGGGCCGAGTCGACTCCCGCAAAGGCCGAGTCGACTCCGAGACAGCGCGACCTCAAAAAGACAGAAGACAGTATTTGTGTCTCTGAGACGCGAGTCGACTCCAAGAAAGTTCGAGTCGACTCCAAGGCAGCGCTACACCAAAAAGGCAGAAGACTGAGTTTCGAAAACTGAGAGCCGAGTCGACTCCGGAACAGTTCGAGTCGACTCCAAGACTGGACGAGCCAAAAGACAGAAGATAGGGAGTTCGGGCTCTGAGCGCCGAGTCGACTCCCAGGACTGTCGAGTCGACTCGAGTGGGCCAAGTTGAAAAATAGCTCCATGAATTCCATGGGATGAGCCGACTCCAAGAATGCCAAGTCAGCTCCAGTTTTTGGCGAGTCGACTCCGGGTTAAGTCGAGTCGACTCCCAATCGAGGAGGTCACTTTAATTCAAATTCGGAACAGTTGCCGAGCCGACTCCAGAAAAGCATGAGTCGACTCCTGTTACAGCCGAGTCGACTCCAGATCGCGCGAGTCGACTCCGACCCTAACGGACACATTGTCAGGATGTGCAGAGTGTGCAGAACGGGCAGAAAAATGTGTCTAACGGGTAGTTTCCGTGGGGGATGGCTTAAATAGCCACAGAGGACTGTAGCAAGGCAGAGAAGTACCATTCCACTCAAAGAAATCAAGCATCCTTTCTCTGCAAACTGATTTCAACAGAAAAGAAGGAAGAGGGCCATTAACTCCATTCAACCGACTCTTCCCAGCATTAAAAGAAGTCTCCACCTGCCTTCAAGTCTTCCAGATTTTCAAGAGGAGACCCAAAGTTCAAGAAGCCCTTCTCTTCTTCAACTCAAACGTGTTTGAGGGCTCTTAACTTTACTCTTATTAATATCGCTGTATATCTGCTTTTTAGAAGCTCTGTTTTTTTTTCTATTTGTCTTTGTTCTTTCCATCTTGTCCTTACTTGATTCAATCAGGGGATGAATCAAGGGTATATAGGTTTGTTGGTGAGCCTAGGTTGAAACCAACGGTGTAAGGGTTCGATTGTGATCCCGAGAAAACAATCGGGGTGGTTCTAGTCGGTGAGCCTGGAAAAACCGACCGAGTTCGTTGTGACCTCGTAAAACAACAAGTTTGGTTGTGAGCTTGGAAAACAACCGGCTATAATCCGAGGGGTTATAGTGAATTCCCAAGTGAGACTTGGGGAGTGGACGTAGGAGCAAGGGTTAGCTCCGAACCACTATAAAAACATTGTGTTTGTGATTGCTTGTGTCTCTCTCTCTTACTCTCATTTCACTCACAGCACATAGCAACTAATTAATCATCTTGCAACAGTATTAATTAGTCATCCACAAACGTTTTAATTGCAAAATTATTTTAAAACCCAATTCACCCCCCTCCCTCTTGGGTTGTCTATCTGGGCAACAGTAAATTATATTGTTGATATTTTGTTCATTCAGTAGACCTTGCATATTTCATATGGTTATCTTATGAAATGTGTAGCCATATCACATGCCAGCCTGAGTGATGGGTTAATTTGGATAATGAAATTATGAGTCATAAATAATTTATATAATTTAATCATACAAAACTAAAGGGTTCTACTTTGTTTACCAACAAACAGTTCAGAAACCATTCTATCAATGAAATGAATGAATAAGTTATCTACAATTCAAGGATTTTTGATACATCTACATATTTTATTATTGGTGGCAACCATAAAGTTGGTTTTACCATGCTCATACCAAGTGAAAATGGAAAACCTTTTGTTGCATTAATAAGTTCTACAAGGTTAAAGAGTTCTATAACCTAGGATCAGGTGTAACCACAGTGATCAAAAATGTGGTGCAAAGATGTGTTAGACAAAGCTAATATGAAACAAATGGATTGCTTCATCAAAAGAAATATATGGAGTCTGCCCTATTATTAATATGTATTGAATCATTGGAACATTCTTTTTCAAAAGGTCCATGATTATGAAAGGCGGAAGGAATCAAAATCATGTGATGATTTTTTAAATGCCAGCCATGGGATTGTGACCTTGGGCATCTGTGTAATTGCATTGCCTTTGCATAACAAATTATACACATTTTTGATCCACTTGTGCTTTGTTGTCTCTCTCTCTCTCACACACACACAAAAATAAACACACATGCATGCGCACACCCACCCACACACTCTCTCTCTCACACCAACCTTAGGGCAGATTCTATGTGGACATGAGGATGAAGCTCTTACCATTATATTCGATAAAAGATAGTCATTTCATTTTGGACACATGAAATTGGGTATCAATTTAGTTCTCTTCTCCATGTCAAACTAGCAATCTAGCTATTGGCAGTAGTAGAAGGTTGGAGCATGCTAATGATATACACATCAATAGCAGAAATGCATACATGATAAATCTAGTAGTACATACACAACAAATATTAGGGTGGCCGTTCACCTATTTCTCTAATTAATGAACCCCTTCTATAATTCTAGAAGTGTTTTGATAAAAATAAATCCCTTAACATTTTGTAAGTCAAGATTTGACTTGTTTACGAGAATAACGATGTTGAGTATGTCTTGAGTTTACAATTTCTAGAGATCGAGTCCAAATTGGTTTAAGATACCAATTTGAGTCCAAATCGACTTGCTCTATCATTTATCTCTCATAATCTCAAGAGAAAAGAGCAACTGAGTGTTCTAGAGATTGGATGTATCAAAGCTAGAGTTTGTGAGAAAATCTTGTACTCTATAATCTCTATTTGTTTGTAATGAAGCTTTTGCATCATCTCTGCTTATGGATATAGGTCAATAGACCGAACTACATAAATATTATGTGATCTTATTTTTTTATTATTCTTTAATCTTTTTTCTTCTTTGATTATTCTCCCTGCCTGTCGTAAAAAATGGCATCAGTGCCTTTGTGTTTTTTATTGGAGTTTCATGATGACAGTTGTAAAATTTGAAATCAAGAAGTTCAATGGCTCAAACGATTTCAACATCTGGCAGATGCTCATTTGATGCAACATGTTCTTTGGAAGGCATTAGACTGTAAGGAGAAATTACTAGATAGCGTGTTCGATGGAGATAAGGAGCTGTTGGGGAAGGCATACAATACAATTCAATTATATTTTGTAGATGAGGTGCTCTGAGAAGTCGTTGAAGAGAAGACAATGATTGAACTATGGTTAAAATTTGAGAGTAGATACATGACCAAGTCACTTACAAGTAGATTATACTTGAAGCATCGGCTCTATCGCCTGCACATTAAAGAAGGTATGCCCATAAAAGGTTGTATAGATGAATTCAATAAAGTTATTTTAGATTTAAAAATATTAGTGTTTCAATTGATGATGAAAATTAGACCCTTATTCTTTTGTGTTCATTACCACCCTTTTATAACAACTTCATTGGTACCATGTTGAATGGTGGATAGTCTCTTATAGTTCATGATGTAAAAGATGCCTTACAATCTAAAGAGTTGAAGAGAAAGGTATTTGAGAGTTATGCATAGCAGTAGGGGCAAGTCTTAATCAAAGTTGAAACATAGAAACATTCGTTGTTTTGGCTGTCATAAGGAAGGGCACATTAGAAGACACTGTCTAGAGAAAGAAGAAAAGGGTGGAAAGAGAAGTCTGTTTTTGAAGCTAATATTGTATAGCATAGAAAAATTTCGATGATGCTGGTAGTGAAGTTTCAACAATCAGTGTTAGTAGCCCCGAGAGAGAGTGGATTCTTGATTCTGGTTGTTCCTTTCACATGACTCCTAATAGAGACTGATTTCTACCGATCAGAGTAGGGAAGAAAAGATTTTATTAGGAGTCGATAAATCCTTGGTGTTGGAACAATTCGAATTGAAATGTATGATGATACTAGAAGGATGTTAGAAGCTTGACATATTTTAGAATTGAAAAGAACGTGATTTTCTTGGGTACTTTAGATTCTCAAGGGTATAAGTATACTGGTGAGAATAATTTACTGAAAATCTCCTAGAAAGCCCTTGCAGTGATGGAGAGAGAGATGGTTAATGGGTTATATCACTTACCAGGTAAAACAATATCAAGTACTGCAACGGTTTCTTCATCATCAGGATTTATAGAAATGGATGCTACTAAGTTATGGCATATATATTTAAGGCAATTGAGTGAGAGAGCGATGATGATTCTATGCATAAAAGTCCTGCTCGATGGTGTGAAGATATGAAAACTAAACTTTTGTAGATATTGTGTATTCAGCAAGCAGTGTAGGATAAAGTTCAGTACCAATATTCATAGTGTCAAGGGCATGTTGGATTACGTCCATTTAGAACTATGGGGTCTCGCTCTAGTTGCATTGATGAGTGGACATCATTATTTTTTGACATTCATTGATGATTGTTCTAGAAAGGTTTGTAAGTATTTTCCTGAAATACAAGGATGAAGTATTTGTCAAGTTCAAATAGTGGAAAGTCTTGGTTGAAAAATAGAACGAAAAGAAGATTAAAATGCCAAGAACTGATAATAACTTGGAGTACTGTTCAAGAAAATAATGATGAGTTATATAAGAGTGAAGGTATATTAATACACTATATGGTACAAAGAACACCAAGCAAGATGGAGTTGTAAAATGGATGAATAGGAGACTCATGGAGAGAGCTTGTTGTATGCTCTCAAATGTTGGACTCAGTAAAATTTTCTAGGCTGAAGCGATTAATATTGCATGGTACCTAGTAAATCGGTATCCATCAACTATAATTGAGTGCAAGATTCCACATGAGTTATGTTTCGATCACTCTATTAATTATTCTGATTTGAGAGTATTTGGTTGTTCGACAAATATTCATGTGAATGATGGTATACTTGAACCAATTGAGGGCAAGAAGATACATATTCTTAGGTTATGCAAATGGAGTAAAAGGATATAGATTGTGGTGTACAGATGATTTTAGATCACCCAAAATTATTGTTAGCAAAGATATTACTTTTGATGAATCTGTTATGTTAAACCAGAAGAAGGAATCTATTGATAGTGCAGGTATAGACCACGGTGTCTATAAATAGGTGGAGGTTGATGTTCAAGCTCCAGAAAGAGTGTCACGAAACTTTCTAACTTAGCCTAATGAGATGTATGATTCTACATAGGATGATGCGTCACAACAATAACAACCATACAATCTTGCTTTTTATAGGAGGAGGAGATAGATTAGACCAACTTTACAGACATAGTTGCTTATGCTCTTGCAGTAGCCGAGAGTGTTAAGGGTAAAAAATCTTCCTCACATTAGGATGCAGTTGATAGCAAGGAGTTTGCAAAATAGATCAGAGCCTTGAAGGAAGAGATTGAGCCACTTTCAATTGACAGGTACAAGCATTGCTTGGACTTGATTGGTGTTTGTAGAGGTTGATGCCTTCAAGGGTAAGTGCGGAAGAGAACGAGAAAGGTTTTGATATATTTGATTTGTTAAACTTCAAGCTAAGGTGGATATTTATTAGGTATGTATTAAGTTTATAAGTTCTAGAGATCGAGTCCAAATCTATCGAGTCCAAATCTATCTAGGATACCAGTTCGAGGCCAAATCGACTTACTTTATTTTATATATATTGGAATACCAATTTGAGTCTGAGTCAACTTACTCTCTCTCTCTCTCTCTCTCTATATATATATATATATATATATATATATATATATATATATATCTTATAACCCTAAGGGAAGAAAGCAATTATCCTAGAAATTGGGTGTATTGGGGGCTAGGGTTTTTGAGGAATTCTTATGCTTTGTAATCTCTAATTTTTTAGTAAAATGTTTACATCATTTCTGTTTGTCGATGTAGGTCACAAGACCGAACTGTATGAATATTATGTGCTTTTGTTCTTCTCTTAGTTTTTTTTTCTTTTTTCTTCTTGTTTTGTTATCCTCCCTACCTGTTGCAATAAATGACTTGGTTGATTATGTCCCATCATAAAAAAGGAAAGAATATTTAGAAGTAGAACATATATTTCAATTGTTAAAAACATTATTTGAGAAATATCAAAAAACAATTTGTCCTATTGCATAACATTTATTATAACAGAATAAACAATAGAGAATGACTATTATTAATATACCGAGAGATCTGCATGCCTTTATGAGAAACCATTATCATTTGATAGCTGCTTTTGCATTACAAAATGGTATGTATGTCACTGTCTCAAGGATGTGATATTATATATATATATATATATATATATATATATGCCAACAAACTAGTGAATTTTTTATATTGCCGCAACAAAAAATTGAAATGGCACCTTAACTCCATACACAATCTGAACACTGATTAGTAGCTGATAGTTTAAATTTATATTTTTAACAACCTTAGAATATCACGCTCTTCAAAATTCTGATAGTTTGCATAGAATTTTGTCAAGCATAGTTTATAACCCTTTGCATGCTGCATTTGAAATTGATGTATTAAGCTTGGCACAAAAGGGTTTATCATCATACATCAATGAAACAAAAACAAAAAGGGTAAAAAAAAGAAACAAAAACATGAACAAAACAAAAACGGAAAAGATGAATTATATTCAATTATATTGGATAAGATGTGTATTACATATATTGCTTAATTGTCCAAAGATACTTGCAATTTTATTATAATCCAATTTGCGACATACAAGCAACTCTCTCCACAGCATTAATTACAATTTGATTGCTTAATTTTATTATAAAACCTCCTTTTATCCTTGTATAATTACAATACAAGAAAAAGAAAACCCTACACCCAAAAATAATTTTTAATATATGAATTTCTTATGCACAGAGGTGGATATTTTTAAGAGATAGTTTGCATATGTATTACACTAATCTCCATATTAGTTCAACTACCATTCTGCACAAGGCCAATCACCTGAGCCATATCCCCGCATGAGGCTGCATGCACAATGATCACACATAAGTTTAACAGCACACTCCAAGAGATAATCCAAAATGTGCTAATAAATCCTCCTAACAAATTATCACTGTGTGAGAAAAGACAACAATAAAAATATAGTTGTATCTATTCCTGAAGTCAGTGGAATCAAGTTGATCGGGTCATGCGACAACAACAGAGCAATACGAACAAGATTTCATTTTCATCCATCAAATAGTGAAAGAGACGCCACCTTGACTAAGCTTCATATCTAACTAATTGAGCACATAGAAATTACACCGAACTAGTGGTATTTGTTCAACAATTTGGTAAAATCGAACATAAGGAGGTAGAGTTTGGTATTTGCAAAGATTAAGCAGATAAGGCCTCTAAACTCTCAAGGCATATTTGGTTGGGGGTGTTGGACTTTGGAATTGGAATATGAATGGAAATAAGTGATTCCCATTCCAGCTGTCTGGTTGGGAATAGTCCCATCTCTATTTCAATTCGAGGGAGAATGAGAAATGCCCCACTCTTCTGAAATCCAATTCTTACTTTATTTTTCAGTATTTAAATTTTATTTTGATTTCAATTCCAATTTTTATCACAAACTAAACACATCATGAAATATGGCCATTTTGATTCTCATTTAAATCCATTCAGATACTGATTGCCAACCAAATGTGCCCTGAGTTTACAATACCAAGAAATACAATACAAATGAGTCATGTTATTCCACAAAAAGATGATCATCAAGACTCCATCTCCATTAAAGAGTAAAGACCAAAGTCCACCTTATCCTTGTCAAGGCATTAAAGCACTACTTTTTTTTCCTGGCCCCCCACTCCTTCAGAGGTAAATCAAAAAGTAACATGACTGTATTTCACAAATATAAAATAAATTGACATTTTAGTGTTTACAAAACCAGGGCTTGAAGACTGGTCCGCCGTAAACTAATCTGAATACGACTGGATCTCTTTCAACATAAAAGAAAAAGAGGAGGGAATCATTTCTAATTTGCTTGGGAAACTGAACGGCACACAAGGGCATTTGGAAAACGCGTAGTTTCCACCATTGTGAACGTCCATATATAGTGGAATCCTTGGGTCATACTACTGAAAGCAACTTTGACACGACTAAATATAAGCAGTCAAATTTGACCGTGGTAAATCACTTTCATTTGATCAGGCTTTGCTTCTATACCTGCTGCCTTTCAAATTGAATTTGCACCATCCTTTCTAGCTCTCTTTTAATTGGTGGTCTTTTTCTCTGCCAATGTGAAAGAAAAATTAATTAATATAATAGGAGAGCGGAATTAGTCTTCTTGGATCGTTCCATTAGTAGCATGTCAATGTCATGGTCCTGGTGAATTTTCTCTGTCATGTTTGCCCAAAGATATCCAGGCACATGCAAGATTTTTAAATTCTGAGACATCCTCGTTTTGGTGAAATGACAGGTAGCAAGACGAACAAAGATCTCATGGAATCATCTGCAATTGAGATGCTGTGAAGGGATTTTCTTTTTCTTTTTCTTTTTTTGAAACAAAGAGTCATATAGTAAAACTGATATTTACTACTGTCATGTGATATTTATTTGCTAAAAACTCTTGAGAAGCAAAAGTATGATTAAAAAATTTTGGAACATCAATTCACTGGCTGGTTTAGGAATGGCAACAAATAGGATACCTACAAAATTTCTCAGTCCATATCTGAACCTGTTTACTATTGGAACCCATCCGAAATTTGATTAAAAATTTGCCTAAAAATTCTAACACATCCCATAAAAAATCAGTAATTCTGTCAGATAGCCAAACCCATCCAATTAATCTTTATTTGGAATAGATTATTCAGATCAAAACAGACACCCAACCTAAAATTATAAAGACATAAAAAAAAATAATATCAAATAAACATTAGCATAAATAATTTGATAAACAATCTAAATACAAATAAGTTTTGCCACTTAATTAGTGGTAAAGGAAGAGGTGAAAAGTTCTTGAAGTTTAGGATTCAAATCCCATCATAATATATACAATTTTATGTTATATATATGTATGTTATAAAATCAGATTTGGGTAGCTGGTACTCAAGGGCAAATCCTAAATCCGTCCCAAATTCTAATAGGTTTCAAATTTTAATCCCAAATCCCTCCCAAATTCTATAAGCTTTTATTAGATGGGTTCTATTAGGGTTCGGGATGGACTGGATAGCTATAAAATTTTGCTTGTCTGCGATCCCTAGGCTAGCTAATGCCGAACCCAACAACAAAACATAAGACTGTGGATGCTTGACTTCCTACTGGATTTCCAATATTTGTTGTACAAAGATTCTACTGTTGTTCTGGTTCAGTGCCATTAAGGGCCATTAAGCAACAAAAAAGAGATATATCAATTTATATTAGGCAAGATAAGGGCCATAAAATAGGTACATCATGTCATGGCTTATCCTAATTAGGGGTGGCAAAATATGATCCGATCCGTCAACCCGACCCGTATTCGACCCACCATAAACAAGTTTGGGTTTGGCCTAAACAGATTCGGGTCGTAAACAGGTCGATCCATTTAACCTATTTATTAATTGGGTCAGATACAGGTTTTATATGTCTGACCCCTTTAACCTGTTTAACCCGTTTATAATTTGATGCCCACAGATTTTTTTTTCCGCCTGCTGGGAGTCTGGGACTAGAATCTCACCCGTTTTTTTCTTTTGTTTTCGTAAACAGAGTCACAGTGGCACAGATTCTCTCGTTTAACCCTTTTTTTCAGCTCCATCTCCAACGGAAGATCTCCATGACTCCATACCCTCCGGCTCTGAGCCCCACCTCCGCCACAAGCAGTGGAAGAACCCTCCTCCTTAGTCGGCGATCACCCCCGCCACCTCTGGTCGTCCAAGGACCCCTGAAAGCCCCCCTCCTTGGCCCCGACGACCCCCGCGACGCCCCCGGACACCGCCGACCGGAAATCGAGCGGCGGGGTGAAAGTACCGGGAGAACTCAAGACCTCCGAGAGGGCGGAATCTGAGAGCACGAGGGCGGCAGCAGGGGCTAGGGTTAGGGTTTCGGGCCCTCCCCTCTTTCCGTTCTCCTTCTTCGGCTCTCAAGATCCCGAGCCCACCCTAGCGGCTTACGGTTAGGGTTCGGGCGTCGACAGCGGCTGCGATGAGAAGGTATGAGTTCTGCAGCTCCTCAAGGTTAGGGTTGGGCCCTCCGCCGGAGTCGTTGTCTTGGGTACCGCCAAAGTTGTTGTCGTCGAGCTCGAGGTACCGCTGCCGGTCAAAATTTTGAATGGGAGGAAGAGAGTAGGGCGACCCACTAATGACCAACTCCTTGGAGTTCTCGATCATCGGCGGAAGAGAGAGGAGTCGGTCGTTGGCGGGTCGGCGGAAGGAAGGGAAGGCAGAGCCGCAGAAGTGGGTTGCGGTAGCGTGAAGAAACTAGGGCTGGCTGCCTCAAAATTTTTTTTTATTAAACGGGTTATATGGGTCGGATCGGGTTACCCGTTTAATAAACAGGTCGGGTTTAGGTTGTAATTTCCTGACCTGTTTAATAAACAGGTCGGGTTCAGGTTTTACAATTTTCTGACCCGACCTACATCTGACCCGACCCGTTTATGTCTGATCCGACCCAATTGCCACTCCTAATCCTAACATCATTTGGTTTGATTTAGTTGGGCTAATCTGGAATTAGAAATTGCTCTTCATTAGGCATTGTGTAGGTCCCAGGCAGCAATCAGAATCACTTTGTGAATTTGTTCTTAAAGGTGCCAGGCCCAACCCTATGTTTTGAGTAGGAGTACTAGGTTTTAGGTCCAGGATGGTGTGCTAGTTTGGGAAATGGACAAAATAGTCAAACGGTCCGAGTTCCAGTCAAACTTGAGAAGCAATAGCTTTTATCAAAGCTTTACTTTCGATCTGGTGTGTTGATCCCCTAATGGATTTTGATGAATACAAAACACTAGAGTATAATACCATTTATCTTAACAATTTAATTGAGAATTTCATGTGTTTTATTAAGAATATTGTTAAGAAATGTCTAGACAAGTTCCCATAATTTTTATGGATTTATTGAAGAATTTTTGAGATGAAGGAAAAAGTTCAGGGACAGCCGAGACGTCTCCGGGTTGTCTCCGAGACGTCTCTGGCACAAACAGGAAGAACTGGCACGTCTGGAGACGTCCCCGGTACCTGCGGAGTCGTCCCCGCAAGTAAAAAGCAGACCAGCGGAGTCGTCCCCTAGATAGCGGAGACGACTCTCTCAGAGAATTCCAGAAGACTTGTTTTTCGGAGATATAACGGCGGAGACGTCCCCGTAAAGCGCGGAGACGTCCCCGGAGCGCGGAGTCGTCCCCGAAGAAGCGGAGTCGTCCCCATGCAAAAAGCGCAAACAAGCGGAGACGTCCCCGTAAAGCGCGGAGACGTCCCCGGAGCGCCTGGGATGCGACTAACAACTTTTTCAGGTTTGATTTGAATTTCAAACGTCTCTTTTTTGTGTCTAACGGCTATATTTGCTTTTGGGGCTATAAAAGGGACCTCTTAAGTGCTTCTCAACAACTTCTCACCAACCCAACACGAGATCATTCAAGAGAGAAGAAAGAAAAAGAGGTTCAAGGGAGTTAGAGCTTTCAAGAGGAGAAATCAAGTGCATTCAAGCTTTCCCATCTGATTTCGAGCTCATCTACTTACTCCCACTTGGCAATCAAAGCTCGCATTCAAGCCAACGTGATCCACATCAGAAGAACCACCATCATCCACGCTTTCAACGGCAAAAAGGGTTCTTCCGATTTTATTGTTTCTCATTGTTATATTTGCTTCTTAAGAGCTTTCAAATCTTTTGTAAAACGTTTAAATATTGAGCTTGTTTCAGTCAAGGGACTTGGAACAAGGGATAGGCATCCCAAGCCTAAGTTAAACTTGGCGGATTGTAGGGTTCGTTGTTAGCCCGAGGTAAAACAACGAGTTGGGTAGTTCACTCGAAAAACTACCGGATTGTAGGGTTTGTTGTTAGCCCGGTGTAAAACAACGAGTTGGGTAGTGCACTCGCAAAACTACCGGACTGTAATCTGGAGGATTATAGTGAAATTCCCAAGAGGTCTTGGGGAGTGGATGTAGGTGCTGGGGTGCACCGAACCACTATATGTTTGTTGTGTTTGTGATGCTTTTTGTCATTGTCTAACTTGCTCACCTACTTACTTAGATAAATTGCTTGCTTAACTCTTATCCGTGCATCCTTTAGTTGCAAGCATATTTAATTTACTTAATCAAGTCTCATTCAATAAATCAAACTGTTGCTAAGTTTAAATTCCACTGTGCATCTATACAACTTAGCATAATTAATTGAAAAGTTTTAGAAGTAGTACAAAAGTTTTAAAAGACCCAATTCACCCCCCCTCTTGGGTTGTATCTACTGGGCAACAAGTGGTATCAGAGCAGGTGCTCTAAGTTTAATTGTTGATCTCACGATCAAGAGCCAAAGATCATGACAACTCAAATAGATAGTTTTCTAGGAGAAGGACAATCAATTGATACACCTCCACTATTTAATGGCTTAAACTATACACATTGGAAAATACGCATGCGCATTTTTATTCAATCACAAAACTATTACTTATGGAAAATCATAATAAATGATCTTCACACACTCTCTCAAACTTTTAATGAAAAGGACTTAGCACAATTGAATGCTGATGCCATGAACCTATTATATTGTGCATTAGATAGGAATGAGTTTAATTGCATATCTTCTTGCATGACTGCTAAAGAAATATGGAATATGCTTGAAGACAAATATGAATGCACTAACAAATCTGAAACATCATGTGTAGAAGGAGAGCAGTATCATATTGAAAATCCATGCTTGGTGGCACAAGAGGTACATGCTGAAACTGAAAGCAATTTTACATTTGATGAACTCCATGATGCCTTTTCTGATTTGTATTTAGAATATAAGAAACTTATTTGTAAGAACAAGAACTTGAAGAATGAAAATCAAATTCTAATAGATGAAAAACTGAAACTAACTAGTAAAACTGAAATCTTAATGAAAGAAAATCAAGAACTAAATCAAAGAGATCAATCTCTCACTAAAAGTCATGATAAACTTAAGAAAAACAATGAATTACTTTCAGAAGATAACAGAAGATTAACTAAAGAAGTTGACAAATTAAAACCTGTTGTTGAAAGATTTACCCTCAGCTCTGAAAAATTGAACCTAATGATAAATAATCAAAGAGCTGAATTTGATAAAGCTACATTAGGATATCAACCTTGGTACACCCAAAAATCTTTTAAGAATATGTTTGTTAAAACAGTTTTTAATTATTCTAAAACAGAGTCTTATAATACTGATAAACAAAAGCTAAGTAAAATCTCTTCTGTTATTCCTAAATCTATACATTACAAATTTGATGAACCTAAAAGGGAAAAACAGAAAACTGAAAGTTTTTCTACTACTCATGTTCGATCTAAGTTTGTTAAATTCAACAAGAGGATACAGAAATACATCCCTTGTAATCCTAAAATCTGTAAATTCATGGACAAAATAGCTATTAAGAAAATATGGGTTACAAAAGGAACAATTATAGCTAACCTACAAGGACCCAAAAGAGCTTGGATTCCTAAGTTGAAAATATGATTATTCTTCAGCAAGTATGTCTAGCTATCCAAGGTTCTAATAAAAGATGTTATCTAAACAATGGGTGCTCTAGACATGTGCTAAGGAATTGAATTTAAAATGTAATTAAGAAGAATGAGTTAAATGAAAGAAATAATGATATAAGTTATTATTGCATCCTCTCATAGTGAAATTACTTTAGTATTCGATTAAAATATGAATTGCATGTATTGATCAATTTTGTGATATAGAAAATACTTTTGGAAATATAATCAAATCACTTCATTTTATAGTATACTTTACTCACTATTGGATAAGTTGCAAAATGATTAATTTATTAAGAATAATTCTGTGAATTCTCTATATGCTTGATTGAGAGTTTTTATCCATGGCATTATTGTTTATTGATCATAGATATGATAATGTATACTTGGTATGTTTTTGAATATATGCACTATGAATACCAAGATTAAAGAAACCATCTTTAGCATACAAAATCAACTCATGCTAGTATGTACTTAATTCAAAAGACCTTGCCATAGGCTTACTTAGATTATCCTCTTAAAGGTCAAAGCTTTGCTATGCATGCTAACTAAGGAAACAAACAAAAATTTCTAAATCTAGAGATGTTGTTTCCAACACTAATTTTTCAAAAGCTTACATTAGCCTTGTTCTTGGCACTCAAATTGAAATATTTTCTGCATTGGCACAAACTCACAAAAAGCGATCAAATGATAAAGGTTTGCAAACTATGAATCACGGCATAGGTTTGAAAACCAATTTTTGTGTTAAGTTGTGCACAGAAAATAATATTGAATACAATTGTTTCTACACCAAGAACACTATAAGTAAAATAGGATTAATAGAATCTTTGAAGAATTGAAAAAGGCAATGTTGTATGATAGCCATCTACTTAAATGCTTTTTAAAAGCTATCATCAATACTTGTCATACATATGACTTCTATTAGATCTATCTTTGATGAAAACTTCTCTTGATCTTCTGAAAAATAGAAAACGAACTATTGCGTATCTCTCATATTTTTCAGTCGTACATGTTATGCTTGATATGTTCTCTTGAAAAATAATGACAAATCTAATAAAGATATTTCTATCCTTGGATATCATTCATCAAGCAATGCATATAGAATATTCATGAAAAATTCTAGTTGTAGAAGTATCAATTCATTTTATTCTTTATGAGACTAATGATCTATTATCAAAATACTAAAATCAAATTATATGGTTAAATCTTTTACATATAACAATCTGAAAAACTTGTTAATTAGAATCAAATTGGATTTTTCAGATATACACTTAATGATGACTACTAAAAGATTAAATCAAGAAAAGATGAAATAGATCTTGATAAGATTCTTGCATGATTAGAAGTAAAAATCACCTTTATCATTTGTTTGCTTTATAAACGTTATATCCTATCAAATGAGTGTGTAGAATGGATTCCTATGTGCTTACTTTATATATGTTAGATAACCACCATATTTGAAAACACTCATTACAAATATGATAAAGCATTATATGATTTGAAACAAGCATCAAAAGCATGATATAAAAGCTTAAGCAACCTTTTTGATAGAAAGTAATAATGATAAATCTATGTATCAAAAGGAAGAATTTGTGACATTATTTTTGGTTCTACTAATGAAGATTTATATTTTTACTAAGCTCATACAAGGTGAGTTTGAAATATGTATGATGAATGAATTAACATCTTCTCTCAAACTCCAAATTAAGACAAACAGGAAAGGGGATCTTCATTGACCAACATTAGTCCACAAGAAAACTCTTATAGAAGATTGGCATGAAGAAGGTATATCTATGACCCCATCTTGTAGAATTTGAAAAGGATGAGCAAAGTAGATCCATTGTGTTAAAGCTGATTGAAGCATGATAGAATAATTATTTTATCATACAGCTAGTAGACCAGATTGTATGCTCATTATGTGACCGTGTGCAAGACTTCAATCTAACTTTAATTAATCATATTTTATTGATAACAAATAAATCATAATCTGAATTTTGATAGAAACAAATGTTTAAGATAAATTGATTAAAACATAGTTAACATATCTTATTGATAATTATCTTAAGCAAATAGAATCTAAACTAAATTGACTTGAACTATCTTGGTTAATGAATCTATCTCTTTAGTTCAAATGAGATGTGCTTGCTTATATTTAGGCAATCTCTTGAGTAAAGTGACTCAACATGCAACTATTGTCATATCTCATATTGAGTCATCTAATTAAAAAATATATATATGTTGGATGAATGCTTTGTATCTTAAAGAAACTAATGACCTTCCTTCAAGAAAGGAAAATGAGAAATTTCAACTTGAAGGATATCTTCATGTAAGATACACTAAACATTCACATGCAAACAAGAGAGAGGATCTTCTTCAGCCAAAAGTTCACACATAAGAAATCTAGTTTGGCTTGAAGAACATATAATGAATAGGTAATTTAAATACCTTTCTCACAAATTAGTTGAGCAAAGTCAGTAACTTAAATCTTATTATGGCATGATTAAATTCTTTAATTATTAATTTTTGATATCATGTCTATATGTGTATTGACTGACTTATACTTTTAGAAATTATTTCATGGTTTGCCCAAACTAAAATATATCTTTGCCTATGTCATAACCATGAAATACACAAGTATATGCTTAAAATTTTGATGTAAAATAACTTGTGAGAAGTTATGAATCCTTGAGCATAATGAAAATGTTGTTTGCATAATATACATCTATATGATACATAAGATTATCTCTTTATTCTACTCTTTCATGTAAATTACTTGAGAATGACAAAAAGAGAGAGAGATAAAGAAAAGAAAATGGACATTGTTCAAGAGATGAAAAATCTGAGCAAAGGCAAGTACTTCAATCTTAAGGAAAAGCAAAACAAGCATAATATATTCGGCACATTTGGAAGGGATAAAATCTATAATTAATTACACTCAAACAGGGAGAGTTTGAAGTAAACATTTTAACCTTTCTATATTGCTCATCATAGGGATGGTGCCAATGGGGAGGCTAGTGGTAGTACCCGGCACTATTTGACCCAACTATTCGGTGTAGGGCATATTAGGGACGGCACAAGAGGGAGGCTAGTGGTAGTACCTCGTGCCCCTTCCCAACTCCACCGGATAGGGAGCAAATAGAGTATAGAGCTTAAGAAAGTTAAAAGAAAGACAAAGTAAATAAAAGTATACAAGAAAGAATCAATTCAAATTTTTAGTCACATGGAAACACACTTTAAGGATGAAATCAGTGCAAAATTATATTTAAATAGGGGGAGTTTATTTGAAAAGAATTGATTTTGATACTTGACATGCTTGTTCTTAATATTTTAATGTATGACTTAACACACACTATATTTTGCATGTGGCATGATATTTTAAATTATGGGTTCACAATATCTTTTGTAGTACCCCATACTTGGACAACTTGATTGAATGTTTGAAATACTACATAACATTTTTGCTTAGTTTTATTGAAAAGGAATTTCAGATTTGTTGTTAGCAATCATCTCTAAAATCTGAAAGTTGAATAAAGAAGAAGAGAAGGATATCTCTATTTAGGAAAAATAAATTGATTTTATTCTATCCTTCAACTTGCCTAAATTTGGTATATAATGTTCAAATTCGTACCAAAACTCAACACTTAATACAAAGATTCTGAATATGCTCTTATATGTTTGAAATATGTATTTTCAATCGTAATCATATAAGATGAGCTATAATGTGGAAGATACATATCTCAAAGTATGAGTTTGAAAGCCTCTATTGAAAATCCTATGTAATTCAGAATCTGATTTTGTATAAAAGCTTAAACTAAATGTGATTTTTAAATAACGACTTACTTTAAGAAAAACAGAATTAATTTTGATGCCTTTGGTGATTGCTCCGATACGCATCCGAAACATATCATTTCTTATCTTCAAAGTATACTAATATTGGTTCAAATGATGTGTCTTTCGATGATCTTGATTGCAAACAAAAATTTCTAAATATATGATTTTATTTTGATATTAAAAAGATTTATTGTGCTTCATGTATACATTGCTGAAAAACTATGATTAAGAAATTGAGTTCTAAAAATATATATATTTCAATAATCATCTATATATTTTTCTCTCCTACATTATTAAACACTTCTATCAATAGAGTGAATGATCTTAAAGCTAGAAATATTTCAGCTCACTCAAATGATTCTAAAAGAAAGAAAATGTAAATGCGGTTGAAAGAAACTAAGCTTCAAATGTAAATGAATCATTTTCTGATTGATATTTCTATACATTTTCTCTAAGATTAAGAGAAAGCATAACTTTTTCATAAAAGATTAAAAAGGGTGATTGCTATAAATTTTGAATAATTCTTGATCACTCTACATTCTCGATATCATAGAATTTCAGTTTTATTCACGCTTGTCATTAAAATCTGAAATTCAACAAAAGAAAAGAATGATTGAAGAGGAATGCATCTTTTGAGGGGGAGCTTTAGATATCTTATCCTAAAGTTACTTTAATTTGATGCATACCTTGATTTTTATGGATTGATTTTGATGAACATCCTTATATTGCAATACATGCTTTAATTATAAGTTTATACCTTAAGATGAGTTCTATAAAGGTTGTCTTATCTCAAACCTTGAGTCTTATGAAAATAAGCTGAAACTTATAGAAAACATATTTTTGAGATTGACAATTTTATTGAACATTATCTACAAATTCTAAACTCTTAAAATGGAATGATCAATTAAGGGGGAGAAAGAAAATTTCAGAAGGAAAGATCTTATGGAACTTAATCGCATAAATCTATAACTAAAGGAGAGGGAAAGAATACTAAATGAAAAGTGATCCTAATACTCTCCAATATGTATCATCTGAAATTTAAATCTGAAAATCTTTATGATACACCTTGAGGCGTGTTATTTGGTTAGTATATCTCATGCATCACTCTTGAACCAAATTGCAAATTTTAAGAGCCTCTAATTTAATGAAAAAGGAGGAGAATAATGTGTTGAATTTTCTTGAGTATCTCTTAGAAAACCAATTTTTGGAATTTACTGATGAGTTCTTATTGGCTTGTTCTCTAGAACTTCAATTTTTATGCCAATTCATTATTATATGTACCAAAATGTGTTTCCTTTTTAAAGGATTAAAGTCTTTATAAGAATCTTCAAAGCTTTGAATTTTATGTATGCTCTAAGATATATCATAAATTGCATGAATTCATGTTTTTGGCATTTATGCCACAATATTTTTACACCATAAAAGAACTTTGCAATCATACTTAATATACTGCTCTTATACTCTGAAAATTAGTTAAATTGCTCTCATGTTGATAAAATACTTAATATATTGGGCAAAAGATCTTAAATGAACAAGCTTTCATACTTATTATTGAAGAGATGTTAGATTTCCATTCGTGCTTTCCTTGAATATCATTTGTGGTACTTCTTGAATTAACTTAAGAAAGATTCCATCTACACTTGAGTTGAAAACTATCCTTGGAATCACATTAGATGTGCTCTCATCATAATTTGCTCTGAAATTATCCGAAATGGCTCTGATATATGCTCATTTATATTTTTCTAACATTATTGCCTTGAGCATTCTTATCTTTGTGCTTAATGTTTCACTATCTTTTTGATGTTGTCAAAAAGGGAGAGAAATATCTGAGTATATGCTCATAATGCTTTATGTGTTGCATTTACTCCAAGTTTTGTCAAAAAGGGGGAGTAGAACCAATATGGAATGCAAAATACGAAATTCATACTCCAAAGTTGAATTAGAAAAGATAAAATTGAAGAATATTGGCTTTAAGATAATTGCCCTTCTGGAAAAGAAAGGGGGAGTCAAAAAGAACTTAGCCTTCAATTATCTTTAGCATCAATATTTCATTTTAACTTGATTCAAATTCAGTTGATATGCTAAAATTGCTCAAGAGCTATTAAGATCAATTTTATGCATAAGGATAGAACTGAAAATTGACTATTTTGAATTATGCACATTGTATCTAGCTCTAATCAAAACATTAGACTTGTATATCTGATCAAATACTGTGTATATGTTTAAATTTCGAATTTTGTATATACTCAGTATTTTGTCATCATCAAAAAGGGGGAGATTGTTGATCCCCTAATGGATTTTGATGAATACAAAACACTAGAGTATAATACCATTTATCTTAACAATTTAATTGAGAATTTCATGTGTTTTATTAAGAATATTGTTAAGAAATGTCTAGGCAAGTTCCCATAATTTTTATGGATTTATTGAAGAATTTTTGAGATGAAGGAAAAAGTTCAGGGACAGCCGAGACGTCTCCGGGTTGTCTCCGAGACGTCTCTGGCACAAACAGGAAGAACTGGCACGTCTGGAGACGTCCCCAGTACCTGCGGAGTCGTCCCCGCAAGTAAAAAGCAGACCAGCGGAGTCGTCCCCTAGATAGCGGAGACGACTCTCTCAGAGAATTCCAGAAGACTTGTTTTTCGGAGATATAACGGCGGAGACGTCCCCGTAAAGCGCGGAGACGTCCCCGGAGCGCGGAGTCGTCCCCGAAGAAGCGGAGTCGTCCCCATGCAAAAAGCGCAAACAAGCGGAGACGTCCCCGTAAAGCGCGGAGACGTCCCCGGAGCGCCTGGGACGCGACTAACAACTTTTTCAGGTTTGATTTGAATTTCAAACGTCTCTTTTTTGTGTCTAACAGCTATATTTGCTTTTGGGGCTATAAAAGGGACCTCTTAAGTGCTTCTCAACAACTTCTCACCAACCCAACACGAGATCATTCAAGAGAGAAGAAAGAAAAAGAGGTTCAAGGGAGTTAGAGCTTTCAAGAGGAGAAATCAAGTGCATTCAAGCTTTCCCATCTGATTTCGAGCTCATCTACTCACTCCCACTTGGCAATCAAAGCTCGCATTCAAGCCAACGTGATCCACATCAGAAGAACCACCATCATCCACGCTTCCAACGGCAAAAAGGATTTTTCCGATTTTATTGTTTCTCATTGTTATATTTGCTTCTTAAGAGCTTTCAAATCTTTTGTAAAACATTTAAATATTGAGCTTGTTTCAGTCAAGGGACTTGGAACAAGGGATAGGCGTCCCAAGCCTAAGTTAAACTTGGCGGATTGTAGGGTTCGTTGTTAGCCCGGGGTAAAACAACGAGTTGGGTAGTTCACTCGAAAAACTACCGGATTGTAGGGTTTGTTGTTAGCCCGGTGTAAAACAACGAGTTGGGTAGTGCACTCGCAAAACTACTGGACTGTAATCTGGAGGATTATAGTGAAATTCCCAAGAGGTCTTGGGGAGTGGATGTAGGTGCTGGGGTGCACCGAACCACTATATGTTTGTTGTGTTTGTGATGCTTTTTGTCATTGTCTAACTTGCTCACCTACTTACTTAGATAAATTGCTTGCTTAACTCTTATCCGTGCATCCTTTAGTTGCAAGCATATTTAATTTACTTAATCAAGTCTCATTCAATAAATCAAACTGTTGCTAAGTTTAAATTCCACTGTGCATCTATACAACTTAGCATAATTAATTGAAAAGTTTTAGAAGTAGTACAAAAGTTTTAAAAGACCCAATTCACCCCCCCTCTTGGGTTGTATCTACTGGGCAACATACTTTCATGCTTAAAAGTGAGCATGAGGCATGGCAGATGTTTGAAAATCTTAATAAAAATTCTCTCCACCATGCCTCCTCCGCTCGTTAAGCACCTCCGAGTTCTCAAAGAAAGGGAACCATATATGAAGTTAGCCAGTCCATAGGTCTATCTGACAAAGTAGATGCACTATCCCGCAAGTTGGACCAGCTAATGTCTAGAGAACAGCTCCCAAACTTTCCTCAAGCACAAATGTGTGCTCTCTGTTCTAGTCCGTCTCATACTGTTTTTAAGTGCCCTTCGGCAGCACAATTCCCTGAATTTGTGCAAGAATAAGTAAATGCTGCCCAAGCACAGTCCCAACCGGGTAATGATCCGTATTCTAACACTTATAGTCCGGGGTGGCGCAACCATCCAAATTTCTCTTGAAAGCAGCAGACTTCCAATACCTCCCAGCCTTATTCCCAAAACTTTCAACTGTTCCAGAATGTTCATCCAAACCGTCCTCCTACTCACTATTCACAATTTCAACATGTCCCTCCTCCAGCACCCCAAAGAGATATGGCTTTTGAGCAAAAAGTTTTGACTGCCCTTCAAGGACTCGAAGCCAATACACAATTGTTGCACTCCCATACCCAGTCTATTGCCAAATTAGAAACCCAGCTAGGGCAGCTAGCGAGTGCACTAAATAAAAGAGAGGAAGGCAAGCTTCCAAGCCAACCAGTGAGTAACCCGAGAGGGCAGTACATGGCTCAAGAGACTCACCCGAATGATGTTTACCATGAACAAGCTAATGCCATGACTACCTTAAGAAGCGGACGCGTAGTGGACATAAGGTTGGAGAAAAAGAACATAAGGAAAATGAAGATAGGAGTATGACTATAGAGAACCCAAACTCTGCTGTGTCACCATCTAGTCCAGTATCGACCACACCTTTTACACCGAAGGCTCCTTTCCCTCAGTGTCTGAATGCACCTTCTTCCTTTAGCAAGAAAGGAACTTCGTTGGAAGAAATAATGGAGGTATTCAAACAAGTCAAAATCAACCTCTCTCTCCTTGATGCCATAAAACAAGTTCCATCGTATGCCAAATTTCTCAAAGACCTTTGTACCCAGAAACGAAAATCTAGAACACATGTGCCTAAAAAGATCTTCCTAACTGAACAAGTGAGCTCCATCCTCCAACACAAAATCCCTCCTAAGTTCAAGGATCCTAGTGCACCTACCATCTCTTGTGTGGTAGGAGACAATTCGATTGATTGTGCACTATTAGATTTAGGGGCAAGTGTTAACCTCCTTCCTTATTCAGTCTACGAGAAGTTCGGATTAGGTGAATTAAAGCCTACTTTGGTGTCCCTGCAATTGACTGATCGATCTGTTAAAATACCACGAGGAACAATTGAAGATGTCCTAGTTAAGGTAGATAAATTTTATTTTCCAGTTGATTCATCGTCCTTGATATGGAACCTGTGCGGAACCTTAAGAAACAGATCCCTATGATTCTTGGTTGTCCCTTCCAAGCTACAGCCAATGCATGTATTAACTGTAGAACTAGGGTGATGGATATATCTTTTGGGAACATGAAAGTCAAACTGAATGTATTCCAAGCCTCGGATCAACCCGCAAGAGAAGATGAGTGCTTCCTAGTAGACACAATGGACGACCTTGTAGAAGAAGCCCTTCCCTATATTCTGGCAGATGACCCTTTGGAAGCATGTTTAGCCCATTTTGACATTGATAATGTTGCCCAGAGATGGTCACCCAAGAGGGGGGTGAATTGGGTGTTTTAAAATTTTTAGTCTAATTAAACAATACACACAAGTGTAGGTGCAAGAATGAAAGTAAAGTGGTAAGCACAATCAATCGCAAACACAGAGGTTTATAGTGGTTCGGAGCTTCTACTGCTCCTACATCCACTCTCCAAACACCTTTGAGAATTTTCCACTATAATCGGCGATTACAGTCCGGTAGTTTTTCGAGTGAACTACCCAACTCGTTATTTTAACCCGGGCTAACAACGAACCCTACAATCCTCCAATTTAAACTAGGCTTGGGACGCCTAACCCTTGTTCCAAGTCCCTTGACTGGAACAAGCACAATGTTTAAGAGTTTTACAAGAATTTAAAAGCTTCTATGAAAGCAAATAAATCAATAAAGAACAACAAAACCGGAAGAACCCTCTTTGCCGTTGAAAGCTTGGATGATGGTGGTTCTTCCGATGTGGATCACGTCGGCTTGAATGTGAGCTTTGATTGCCGAGTGGGAGCGAGTAGATGAGCACGAAATCAGATGAAGAAGGCTTGAATGCACTTGATTTCTCCTCTTGAAAGCACCAACTCCCTTGAGACTCTCTCTCTTTCTTCTCTCTTGAATGCTTTAGTGTTAGGTGGGTGAGAAGTTTTTTTCATGCACTTAAAAACTCCTTTTTATACTTCTGCAAGCAATAGATCCGTTAGAAACAAAAATAGAGCCGTTAGGATTAAAAAAAAAACCTGCAAAAATGTGTCAGTCGCGTTCCAGGCATTCCGGAGACGTCTCCGCTTGAACGAGAGACGTCTCGGCTGTATAAAAAATCCTTCGACAATGTCGGAGTCGACTCGGCGCTTTCTGAGGACGACTCCGAAGAAGAACAGCCCGATTTCTTGTTTTTTTGTTTTTCTGAGAGAGCCGACTCGCATGCCTCGGGGGACGTCTCGGGATTTTTTGTGCTTTATGTGCGGGGACGACTCCGCGATGTCGGAGACGGCTCCGACATTTTCTCAACGAAAAATGGGTCCTCTGGAATCCCTGAGAGAGTCGGCTCCGCGTCCTTCGGAGACGACTCGCGCGCATCCCTTGAAAACGGCCTTTCTGCCGTCTCTGAGAGAGTCGACTCTAGAAAGCCGAAAATCGACTCCGACCCTGCGAGACGCCTATGCAAGTGCTGGGGACGTCTCCAGACGTCCCAGCTTCTTCTCTGCGTACCGGAGACGTCTCTGGAACAAGCCGGAGACGTCTCGGCTGCCCCTGATCCGTTTTCTTCATCTCAAAAATCTTCAATAAATCCACCGAAAAATACGGGAACATGCCTTGACAATACTTAACAATATTCTTAGTTAAACACCTAAAATGCTCAAGTAAATTGTCAATATAAAGGGAATTATACTCTAGTGTTTTGTATTCATCAAAATCCATTAGGGGGTCAACAATCTTCCCCTTTTTGATGATGACAAAATACTGAGTATATGCAAAATTTAAAATTAAACATATACACAGTATTTGATCAGATATACAAGTATTGTGTTTTGGTTAGAGCTAGATACAGTATGCATAATTCAGTATAGTCAATTGTCAGTTCTATACTTATGCATAAGCATTGATCTTAGTAGCTCTTTGAGCAATTTTGGCATATCATCTATCACTTTTAGATTTGAATCAAGTTAAAGTGTAAATTGATGAAATATTGATGCTAAAGACAATCAAAAGCCAAATGCTTTTGACTCCCCCTTTCTTTTCCAGAAGGACAATTGTCTTTAAGCCAATATTCTTCAATTTTATCTTTTCATTTTGTTGATTCTAATTAAACTTTCAAGTATGAGTGTGATAAACATAAAAATTTTGCATTTTGCATTTCATATTGGTTCTACTCCTCCTTTTTGTCATCAACAATGAAGGGGACAAATTAGTGCCAGGCGGCAGGACATGCTGACAGTGTTCCGCAAAATATGTCCGACATTCCCCCCCAAACGCGATGCCTATTTGAATGGTTCTACTTCCTTTTTCAGATTTGCAAATAAGATTTCAGCATCCATGTTGCTTTTTAGATTAGAATTCAGCATTTATATCTAATTAACATGAAACATTCAATGATTTGGGAAAGTGAATTTTACTCCCCCTTTGTTTTGGAATTCATTTCAGACCATTTAAATTCAATTATTACAAGTTGTGCTCCCCCTGTTTCATATGCATTGTCAAGTTGGCAAAATAGTGAAATGGTTGCACATTGTCAAGTTTGAACATTCAAGGTATATTATGACATTTTAACATTCATAGCACATCACAATATTCAAAAAACATACTCCAAGATTCAAAAAGAAAGGATATGGCATTCATATAGCATTACAACATTTGATGCCATTACAAGGATTGATTGCAAACACAAAAGAAAGAGTTTCATATAATCCAAGGGCTTCACAAAAAGATGAACCCTAGATGTCTACAAAATGTGCCTCACTAGCCAGCACCCTCAAGAGCCCCAGTAGCAGCTTCCACAAACTTATGAATTGCTAGCATTAATCTTCTAAAGTTATCTCCCTGAGACTGATTGAGCGCTTTCATTAATGCTTCAATTTCATGGGATGCTTTATCAGTCCTCCCTCTAAGCCGGGCAGCCACACTGCCTAAATTGCCTTCAGGGCTCGTCAGCTCTTGAAGATTATCCGATATGATCTTCAATTCAGCTTGTATCTCACTTGATCTTCTAGTTTGGTTTGATGCCACACAAACCAACTCTGACCCTATAGCTTCCATTTGAGTTCTAATTGCTTTCAACTCTTCTAAAAGTGCTTCATGTGAAGTGCGGATAGGAGCTATCTCAGCAGAAACCACTGACCTAATTTCTTCCCTCATTTGCTGGCACACCATGGATGCTAAGGTGTGCATCTGCTCATCCGACAAGAGAGTCGATCCAACAACTGGAGGAGGAGGCATGGAAGTGGATGGTCCAGCCGAGCGAGCTAGAAGGTACATTAGAAAAAGGAAAGCTCTCCATATGATCAGTAAAGGGTATAGGGCTATGTGGAGGAGAGAGGTGGACAGGCTCCTGATGATGGATCTCAGGCTCTACAGTTTGGGATTTTCTTTTATAAACCTTAACCCAAGATCCGTCTTTCTTGTAAAAATCCATCCTATGTAGTGTGCTCTCGTTATAGAAGTCAGTGTGTCTCAAGGGTCTCTCTGGCTTATTTTCAGGGATAGGAACCTTAAAATGCTTGAAAAGTAGGGTAAAGACCATCCCATACGGGATGCTGAACCTGGAGGACCTATGACAGATTGAAATGTAGTTTAACATGAGCCTAGAAAGATTTAGGGGAATCCCTAACAGGATGTGGTGCATAATGGCCAAATCTCGCTCCGAAACGAAGTCGAAGCGACCGGTTTTTGGGAACAAGACCCTGTTGATTATGCTCAAAAGCAATCTCATTTCAGCATTGAGGTCGTGGGACTTAACAATGTCAAGAGGACCGCAGTTCTCTCTATCTAGAATTAAGTTTAGAGCAATATCTCTTTGGGGATGTGAGGTCGGAGCCTCACCGTACTTAGGTATTTGCAATAAACTAGACAAGATATCCTCATTGACTTCTACAAATGTGCCTCGGACATACCCTGTGTACCCCGAGCTCCCTAAGGCCAAACTACCAAAAACTTCTCTCACTAAGCCAGGGTAGGTAGACACGTTTAGGTAACATAGGTGTTCCCAACCTTGGGCACGGAGTCTCTCTTCAATAGAGAACCCCTCACCCGCTAAGAATTGAAAATCTATATACCTACCTGTTGTTACTGTGCGAATCGCACAGGAGGGAGTCACGGTTGGCGGAGCAACCGGAGGAGATGGCGCGGAGGGCTCTTCCCGCCGTTCCTCGTCGTTCGCCATCCTAGGACGCCTCCCACCGCTACGCCTAGCTGTCTTAGGTGCCATCGACCGGAAATCTAGGGAAATGGGCAGTGATTTTGGTTCGATTGGTGGTGGAGAGAAGATGGATGCGAGGGTTTAGGGTTTCGTTGGGGACGATGGAAAACAGCTCGGAACGGCTCGAGCTGTTTCGGCCCGTTAAAAAAAAAAAATTTCATTCTGTCCCCGAGACATCTCCGCAACTAATGCGAGACGTCTCGCCGGGGGGACGTCTCTGCGATTCGCCAGAGACGTCTCCGGCACTGAAAAAATTTCAGAACGTTTCCAATCTTCTCCCAATTCGTTTTATTCAACCTCAATGATCAGTTTAATTTCTTTTGGCGATTATTAAGTGAGCTTGCTTGTGATCCTCCCCCTTAATAATTCATCCTATAAAAGCTTGACAATGATTTTTGAATTATCAATATTGAAATGAGGAATGTTTGATCAAATTTCGAATGCCTATGGAATAGGCTCTGAAAATATCTCTATGAAGAGTCCAAGGGGGATATCTATCCTCCGGAAAGTCAAACAATTCGTCATCTAATTTGATAGATTCATATTTTCACTTATTAGGCTCTAGGTTTGCTATATGTAACCTTGAAGTGTATTGTGAGTTTGAGTAGCATTCATATGTGCCTCTAGAGCATACAAAGCATTGCATATGTTTGAGGAGTTAAATCATTTAAGCTATAGCATTGAAGTCAAATCATGCTTGCATTACAAATTCAATCTACTTGCTAGGATCATACAAGCACAAGGCATTCCTTAGAAAATTGAACCTATCTTTACAAAGGGGCTTTGTAAAGATATCGGCCAATTGATTTTCAGTGCATACATACTCAATCAATACATCATTTTTCAACACATGATCTCTTATAAAGTGATGCCTAATCTCTATGTATTTTGATTTAGAATGTTGGACAGGATTTTTTGTTAAATTGATTGCACTTGTATTATCACATCTAATTGGAATATTGTCCATTTTGATACCAAAATCTTCAAGTTGTTGCTTAATCCAAAGAACTTGGGCACAACAGCTTCCGGCTGCAATGTACTCAGCCTCAGCTGTGGACAAGACAACTGAATTCTGTTTCTTGCTAAACCAAGAAACCAAGTTAGCACCCAAGAATTGACAAGTGCCACTTGTGCTTTTTCTGTCGAGTTTGCATCCGACAAAATCAGCATCGGAATAAGCAATTAAATTTAAATCAGATTGTTTAGAATACCATAAACCTGCATTAGATGTCCCTACTAGGTATTTGAATATTCTTTTAACAGCTTGTAAGTGTGATTCCTTAGGACATGCTTGGTATCTAGCACACATGCAAACACTGAATAATATGTCTGGTCTACTAGCAGTAAGGTAAAGTAAAGACCCTATCATACCTCTGTACAATTTGCAGTCTACACATTTACCTTTTTCATCTTTGTCAAGCTTGCAACTTGAGCCCATGGGTGTGCTGATTTCCTTTGCATCCTTCATCTTGAACTTCTCCAACATTTTCTTGATGTACTTGGACTGACTGATGAAGATGCCTTCCTCTGATTGTTTTATTTGTAGCCCAAGGAAGAAGTTGAGCTCACCCATCATGCTCATTTCGAATTCTCCCTGCATAAGCTTAGCAAACTCTTGACAAAGACTATCATTAGTAGCACCAAAAATTATATCATCCACATAAATTTGCACAAGCAATAAGTCATTCCCTTTTCTTTTAATGAAGAGTGTTTTATCTACATTTCCTCTTTTAAACTCATTTTCAATTAGAAAATTACTTAATCTTTCATACCAAGCCCTAGGGGCTTGCTTAAGTCCATACAATGCTTTATGCAATTTAAAAACATAATCTGGATGTAAGTGGTTTTCAAAACCTGGAGGTTGTTCTACATAAACTTCCTCCATTATATAACCATTTAAAAATGTACTTTTTACATTCATTTGATAGAGTTTGAAATCCATGAAGCATGCATATACCAAAAGTAGTCTAATAGCCTCTAACCTCGCAACAGGAGCGAAGGTTTCATCAAAATCTATGCCTTCTTCCTGATTGTAGCCTTTGGCTGCCAACCTAGCTTTGTTTCTTATTACTACTCCATCTTTATCTAGTTTATTTCTATATACCCACTTGGTGCCTATAATTGAAACATTAGGGGGTCTTTTCATTAGAGTCCAAACTTGATTTCTTTCAAATTGGTTTAATTCCTCTTGCATAGCATTTATCCAATTTTCATCTTTTTCGGCTTCTTCTAGTGATTTAGGCTCTATTTGTGAAACGAATGCAAGATAATTACTAGTATTTCTTAAAGAGGATCTTGTCCTTACCCCTTGTGAAGGGTCACCAAGGATTAGATCCCTTGGATGACCATGTGCATACCTCCATTCCCTCGGAAGATCTTGATTTCTTGCTTGGGGTTGATCTTCTTCATCTTGCTGAATTGTATCTTCCTTGATTTCATCCTCATGTTGTTTGTCTTGTATGGAGAACTCCTTCATTCTGTCTTCAAGTATACCTGCATCACCATCTTCTTCTTTTCTAGAAGAATCTCCATTAGCTTCATCAAAAACAACATTAATGGATTCTTCAACAACGAGAGTTCTCTTGTTGAAGACCCTGTATGCTCTACTAGATGAGGAATAACCTAAAAAGATCCCCTCATCTGATTTAACACTAAATTTACTTTGATTGTCCTTTCCATTGTTTAAAATAAAGCAGCGACAACCGAAAACATGTAAATAACTTATATTGGGCTTCTTATTTTTCAACAACTCATAAGGTGTTTTCTTTAAAATAGATCTAACTAAAGCACGGTTTAAAATATGGCAAGCAATATTGATTGCTTCAGCCCAAAAATACTTTGGTAGATCCGATTCGCACAATATGGTACGAGCCATATCTGCTAGTGTGCGATTCTTTCTTTCTACCACCCCATTTTGTTGGGGTGTCCTAGGGGCCGAAAAATTGTGATTGATACCGTTTGCTTCACAAAATTTTTCAAAATGCTGATTTTCAAACTCGGTACCATGATCACTCCTAATTGCTTTTAGTTTAAGGTTAAGTTCATTTGAAATCCTATTATGAAACTTGATAAAGGCGGGAAAGGACTCATCTTTGTGGGCAAGGAATGAAACCCATGTAAAACGTGAAAAATCATCAACAATTACAAGACCAAACTTCTTACCCCCTAGACTAGCAGTTCTAGTGGGTCCAAATAAATCCATGTGAATTAGTTCTAAGGGTTTTGATGTTGAAACTATGTTCTTAGGTTTGAAAGAGCTTCTTGTTTGTTTTCCTAGTTGACATGCAGCACAAATTTTGTTCTTTTCAAAATCTATTTTTGGTAGTCCTTTAACTAGATCTTTTCTAATCAATTTAGAAATTAAATCCATGCTAGCATGTCCTAACCTACGATGCCATAACCAGCTAGTCTCATTGACCTTGGCATCCATGGCTACAAGACATTGGCCATCTTTCATGGTGAGATCATCAAGATCTACCATGTAAATATTTCCAAGCCTATGTCCCATAAGTATGATCCCATTGTCAATTGGACTACTAATTATGCATAGGAAAGATTCAAATGACACTTTAAAGCCCTTGTCACAAAATTGACTTATACTTAGTAAATTATGTTTTAATCCATTAACTAACAATACATTGTCAATAAATGAGGAGGGTGATATAGAGATTTTACCAATGCCAATGATTTGGCCTTTAGCATTATCTCCAAATGTGACTACTCCTCCTTCTTTTGATTCCAAGGTGACGAAGTGGCTCTTGTCACCGGTCATATGCCTTGAGCAACCGCTATCAAGATACCACATTCTCTTTTTGCTCCCGGCTGCAAGGCATACCTATAAAATAATCATGTGAAGCTCTTAGGTACCCAAGTTTTCTTGGGTCCTTCTTGGTTAGTGTAATTGGTTCCCTTAGGAACCCATATTTTGGTTGTGTTTTTACCCTTTACAAATGCGTTCTTATTAGTTTGAATCTTTCTTTGAATGCAAGAATAAGCTTTATGTCCATTTTTCTCACAACAAAAGCATGTAGGTTTTTTAGTTTTAACATCTTTTGCTTTTACAAAAAAGTTCTTTAGATATTTTTGTTGTTTGCTAGTTTTGTATCCTAATCTGGCTTTATTAAAAAAATAGCTCTTTGATTGGATAGAATAAGATTTAATTTTTCCGAGCTATGTGTAAATTTCTGCACAATTGGTTTATACTTGTGTAGCTCATCCTTAAGGCCCAAATTTTCTTTAGCTAATAATTCCTTATCATTTTTAAGAGATTTGATATTTTGTGCAAGTGAAGTATTACTATTGAGTAGGAATTTGACTTTTAGATTTAATTCCCTAATGAGTGTATTTGCAGTTTCATACTCAATGCTAAGTTCTGAAATTTTATCCTTTAGGTCAATAATGCTATCATTTTCATAATTTTCCTTTTCAATCAGTAGGTTTTTAATGTCATCCTTCAGTTTTTGATTGGAGGCCTTTAGTTCTTTATTCTTTACTCCTAACATACTACAATCATTCATGAGTTCTTGGAAAGCTTCATATAATTCTTCTAAAGTAAAATCTGTAATTGAGCTTTGACATACCTCATCGTCGTCGAATGCCATGAAGCACAAGTTGGCGGTCTCTTCCTTCTCTTCCTCGGAGGAGGATGTGTCACTATCATCCCAAGTCGCTTTCAACGCCTTCTTCTTCTTCTTCTTCTTTCCATAGTGCTTCTTCTATTGAGGGCATTCGGAGCGGATGTGTCCCGGTCTCTTGCAATCATAACATATGATTGGGTCTCTTTCTTTTTCTTTTTCCTTTTTCCAATCATTTCTCCCTCCAAACTTCTTTCTTGGGAAGGCCTTCTTTCTTCTTATGAACTTTTTGAACTTTCTTACTATTAAGGCCAAGTCTTCATCTTCACTTCCCTCTTCACTTCCACTGCTTTCTTCTTCACAATTACTTGAAATGGCCTTGAGGGCGATTGTCTTCTTCTTTGGCACATCTTCTTCATGTTGCTTCATTGTGAGCTCATGCGTCATCAATGAGCCCAATAGTTCTTCAAGTGCCAAGGTGTTGAGGTCTTTGGCTTCTACAATCGCCGTGACCTTCGCTTTCCAAGTCTTTGGCAAGGACCTGAGAATTTTTCTCATAAGTTCTGAATTAGTGTAAGATTTACCCAAATTCTTTAGACCATTAATTATATCAGTGAAGCGTGTGAACATGCATGAAATAGTTTCATTGGGTTCCATCTTAAATAATTCATATTTGTGAACTAGAATGTTCACTTTAGACTCCTTGACTTGATTAGTACCCTCATGGGTAACTTCAAGCCTATCCCATATTTCCTTGACGGAACTATAGGTGGAGACTCTATTAAACTCATTTACATCTAGAGCACAATACAACGTATTCATGGCTCTAGCATTGAGTTGAACCATCTTGCTATCATTCTCATCCCAATCCTCCTCAGGTTTGGGAACCTGAACGCCATTAACTATGTGAGACGGTTCGTGTGGTCCTTTGATTATAGCCCTCCATAAGGCATAATCTTGTGCTTGAACAAAAATTCTCATTCTAGTTTTTCAATAGGAATAATTTGTCCCATTGAAAAGTGGAGGTCTATTGGTAGCCTGCCCCTCAGCAGGAATATTGTTGAAGGGTGTTGCCATCTTGATTTTTGGCAAAGACGGTTAGGTCTTCAAGAATACACAGAGCACCTGCTCTGATACCACTTGTTGCCCAGAGATGGTCACCCAAGAGGGGGGTGAATTGGGTGTTTTAAAATTTTTAGTCTAATTAAACAATACACACAAGTGTAGGTGCAAGAATGAAAATAAAGCGGTAAGCACAATCAATCGCAAACACAGAGGTTTATAGTGGTTCGGAGCTTCCACTGCTCCTACATCCACTTCCCAAACACCTTTGGGAATTTTTCATTATAATCGGCGATTACAGTCCGGTAGTTTTTCGAGTGAACTACCCAACTCATTGTTTTAACCCGGGCTAACAACGAACCCTACAATCCCCTAATTTAAACTAGGCTTGGGACGCCTAACCCTTGTTTCAAGTCCCTTGACTGGAACAAGCACAATGTTTAAGAGTTTTACAAGAATTTAAAAGCTTCTATGAAAGCAAATAAATCAATAAAGAACAACAAAACCGGAAGAACCCTCTTTGCCGTTGAAAGCTTGGATGATGGTGGTTCTTCCGATGTGGATCACATTGGCTTGAATGCGAGATTTGATTGCCGAGTGGAAGCGAGTAGATGAGCACGAAATCAGATAAAGAAGGCTTGAATGCACTTGATTTCTCCTCTTGAAAGCACCAACTCCCTTGAGACTCTCTCTCTTTCTTCTCTCTTGAATGCTTTAGTGTTAGGTGGGTGAGAAGTTTTTTTCATGCACTTAAAAACTCCTTTTTATACTTCTGCAAGCAATAGATCCGTTAGAAACAAAAATAGAGCCGTTAGGATTAAAAAAAAACCTGCAAAAATGTGTCAGTCACGTTCCAGGCATTCCGGAGACGTCTCCGCTTGAACGAGAGACGTCTCGGCTGTATAAAAAATCCTTCGACAATGTCGGAGTCGACTCGGCGCTTTCTGGGGACGACTCCGAAGAAGAACAGCCCGATTTCTTATTTTTCTGTTTTTCTGAGAGAGCCGACTCGCATGCCTCGGGGGACGTCTCGGGATTTTTTGTGCTTTATGCGCGGGGACGACTCCGCGACGTCGGAGACGGCTCCGACATTTTCTCAACGAAAAATGGGTCCTCTGGAATCCCTGAGAGAGTCGGCTCCGCGTCCTTCGGAGACGACTCGCGCACATCCCTTGAAAACGGCCTTTCTGCCGTCTCTGAGAGAGTCGACTCTAGAAAGCCGGAAGTCGACTCCGACCCTGCGAGACGCCTCGGCAAGTGCTGGGGACGTCTCCAGACGTCCTAGCTTCTTCTCTGCGTACCGGAGACGTCTCTGGAACAAGCCGGAGACGTCTCGGCTGCCCCTGATCCGTTTTCTTCATCTCAAAAATCTTCAATAAATCCACCGAAAAATACGGGAATATGCCTTGACAATACTTAACAATATTCTTAGTTAAACACCTGAAATGCTCAAGTAAATTGTCAATATAAAGGGAATTATACTCTAGTGTTTTGTATTCATCAAAATCCATTAGGGGGTCAACAGATAATTTTGATTTAAACAAGGCCATAGAAGAAGTCAATGTCCTACTTGACAATCCATCTCCCATAAATTCTCATCCTTGGCGTATCCGATATGAACCTCTTCCTACCCTTTCTAGTACGCCACAGTGCCCCTCCATCGAGTCCCCTCCCAAACTTGAGTTAAAGCCACTTCTGCTAACCCTTAAGTATGCTTTTTTAGGACCCGAAGATACCCTACCTGTAATCATCGCAACTGACCTGTCTGACAAACAGGAGAGTCAACTTTTGAGTGTACTCGGAGAACACAAACATGCAATTGGATGGTCCGTGACTGATCTGAAGGGGATTGACCCATCCATTTGCATGCATCGCATTCACCTAGAAGAAGATGCAAAACCGACCCGTGAAATGCAAAGGAGACTCAACCCTAACATGAAAGAGGTGGTCAAGAAAGAAGTAGTAAAGTTGCTAGATGCCGGAATAATTTACCCTATCTCTGATAGCAACTGGGTGAGTCCAACTCAAGTAGTACTAAAGAAGTCGGGCATTACTGTGGTTGAAAATGCAGAAGGAGAGTTGATGCCCACACGCACGACCACTAGCTGGCGTGTTTGCATTGACTATAGAAAGTTAAACTCCATGACTAGGAAGGATCATTTTTCTTTGCCTTTTATTGACCAAATATTTGAAAGGTTAGCCAGTCAGGATTTCTACTGTTTCTTAGATGGTTATTCTGGATATAACCAAGTGGCCGTGTATCCCGATGATCAAGAGAAAGCCACTTTCACATGTCCATTTGGGACATTTGCGTAGAGAAGAATGCCATTTAGACTCTGCAATGCACCTGCGATATTTCAACGATGCATGATGGCAATTTTTTCTGACATGGTAGAAAAATTTCTGGAGGTATTCATGGATGATTTTTCAGTTTTTGGCCCCTCATTCGATGATTGTCTCAATAATTTAGTACTGGTTCTAAAAAGATGTAAGGAGACCAATCTAATACTAAGTTGGGAAAAGAGCCATTTTATGGTTCAAGAGGGTATAGTCTTGGGACACATTGTATCAAAAAGAGGTATTGAGGTAGATAAAGCAAAAGTTGATCTTATTTCTAATCTTCCTCCACCCAAATCTGTGAAACAAATCCGTTCTTTTCTTGGCCATGCTGGTTTTTACCGTCGCTTCATTAAAGACTTCAACAAAATCTCTAGGCCCTTGTGCAATCTCCTTGCCAAGGATACACCCTTTGTCTTTGATGAAGCATGTAAAGAGACCTTTGAAAAACTCCGATCTAAGTTGTCTACAGCACATGTCATACAACCTCCCAATTGGATCCTTCCATTTGAACTTATGTGTGATGCTTCTGACTATGCCATTGGGGTGGTTTTAGGGCAACGGCTAGATAAGTTACCTCATGTCATCTACTATGCTAGTAAGACACTCTCAGATGCGCAATTGAACTACACCACTATTGAGAAAGAATTACTAGCTGTAGTGTTTGCCTTGGACAAGTTTCAATCCTATCTCTTAGGATCCAAGGTTATTGTATTCACTGATCATTCTGCTCTTCGGTACCTTCTTTCAAAGAAGGACACCAAGCCTCGTCTAATTCGATGGATCCTGTTGTTACAGGAATTTAATCTAGAAATTCGTGATAAGAAAGGCACCACAAATGTTGTAGCAGACCATTTATCTAGAATCCTTCTCGAGCCTCCTCATAATATTTCACCACTTCATGACTCCTTTCCAGATGAACAATTGTTTGAGGTACAACAAGTGAAAACACCATGGTTTGCCAACATAGTGAACTATCTTGCCATAGGACAAATTTTCGATCATTGGTCCAAGCAGGACAAGGATCGGTTCTTTTCGCAAGTCAGGTTCTACTTTTAGGATGACCCCGATCTGTTTAAATACTGCTCTGTTCAAGTAATCCGTCGATGTGTGCCTGAATGTGAATTTCAGAGTATTCTTAATTTTTGTCATACCCAAGCCTGCGGAGGACATTTTGGGGGTAGAAAAACTGCAGCTAAGGTCTTACAAAGTGGATTTTATTGGCCCTCATTGTTCAAAAATGCTCACAAATTTTGCCAGACTTATGAGCGATGTCAACGAATGGGTACAATCACCCGTAGAGATATGATGCCACTTAACCCCATTTTAATTGTAGAAATTTTCGATGTCTGGGGTATTGACTTCATGGGCCTTTTTCCGCATTCTTTTGGTTTTGAGTACATTCTTGTCGGGGTAGATTATGTTTCAAAGTGGGTAGAAGCTATTGCCACTAGGACTAATGATCATAAGGTTGTGATTAAGTTTTTACAAACAAGTATATTTAGTCGCTTTGGCACACCCCGAGCTATCATTAGTGATGGGGGATCACATTTCTGCAACCAGTCTTTTGAGGCTTTGGTTCGCAAGTATTCAATCACCCACAAAGTTGCCACCCCGTACCATCCCCAAACAAGCGGGCAAGTTGAAGTTTCCAATAGGGAGATAAAACACATCTTAGAGAAAACAATACGCCCTGATAGAAAAGATTGGTCTCAAAGATTCAACGATTCTCTCTGAGCTTATCGTACTGCCTATAAGACTCCTATTAGCATGTCTCCTTATCGACTGATTTTTGGAAAAGCTTGCCACTTACCCGTAGAACTCGAACATAGAGCTTTTTGGGCCATTAAAAAGTTCAACTTTGATATGGCAGCAGCTGGTTCTAATCGGAAACTTCAACTGAACGAGCTTGAAGAGTTACGAAATGAGGCGTATGAAAATGCCAAAATATACAAGGCAAGAACTAAGGCTTTTCATGACAAATACATTAACCGTAAGTCTTTCGAGCCTAATCAAAAGGTTTGGCTATTCAATTCTAAATTGCGTCTCTTCCCTAGTAAACTTCGCTCTAGGTGGGATGGTCCTTTTTTAGTTAGGAAGGTTTTTCCTCATGGTGCGGTAGAAATTCAGAACATTAGTGATGATCGTGTCCTAAATGTCAATGGTTAAAGATTGAAACCTTACATAGAGTGTATTGCAGATGGACAGTTGATTGAATCCCTTGATTTAATGGATCCTATTTATCAGAATAATTAACGATGCACTGCATCTGGCTGAAGACGTTAAACTTAGCGCTTGTTGGGAGGCAACCCAATTTGCATAAGTTATTTTTGCACATTTTCTTGTTGCATTTTTTCACATTTTTGAAGAAATTTTTCACATTTTTGTATTTTTAAATAATCTCAAAAAAAAACGTAATTTCTATGTTTTAGTGCTAAAATGATAAACACACGAAGTATATAAAATCTAAAAAGCCCAATAACTAGTCAGGAGTAAGTCAATTTGAGTTCTTTTTATTAAAAGTTCTTTTAGCGAGTTGTAAGATAATTTTTACTTTGAAATTTCACAACACACATGGCCTACACTTCTAAGGATTAGGTTCAACATTATGTTGTTAAGTCTGGTAGCAACCTTGAGTCCTGATGAATCATACTTATCTAATTCACTTTTATCTCAAAAAAAAAAAGTAAATTTAGTCAGGTACATCGAAAAGGGCTACCTATTGTCAAAGGTCAGCGGGCTTGTGATAATGAACCCGAGCATAGGTCCGTAGGGGAGTCTTGATTCCCAGCACCTTATGCCATCTGGCGTGGGAGTGTTGACTAAATGCTCGTTACATAGAGGAATCATTACAAGAGTAAAAGTGAAATATTTATACAAAATAATAATAATAAAAAACAAACAAAAAAAAAAGAAAAAGAGAAAATAATATTGACCTTGGAAAAGACGATAGTGTGAAAGCCATCATTGTAAAAATTCGAGTAAACTGGAATATTACAGATAAAGCCTATGAGGTATTAAAGTAAACATCCACAACTCTCGAAATCCTGCAAGATAGGATGATTTTGAATCAGTGATTGGGTCTTATCTGACCAATTCTTAGAAACTACTAGCTTTAGCAGTATTTTGGGGAATCTAAAGTCTTAGCTTGTGTATAGTCCAAATATCACCAAACACCTAAGTATAAATAAATCTTACAACTTCCTAACGGAAACTTAATAACTTTAACTTAAGTTGCATAATGACTTAGGAGTCGGGCTGACTTTGTAATTAAAACTTTGTGTGATTTTGAAAATTCTAGCACTTATGCATTTGAAATTAGATTTTATAAAACAATAAACTCTTTGAGTAGAGACAACAGTTTGTGGGTATCTGAGCCGGAAACCCTCACGAAACAAAACTCGTCTACTAGGGCCACCTAGGGGTTTAAAGCCTTATTGCATATGGTAAATGCAATCGCGATTCCTGCGAAAGTGAGTTAGTTTTTTTTATTTTGCTCGAGGACTAGCAAAATTTAGGTTGGGGGGGTGTGGTAAGTACTAAATAATGCATAAATTAATATCTTATTCATAACACTTATCATTATTTTAATTCATATATTTTGTAAATTCAATTAAAAGATGTGTTACCCTCATCATTACATTTTAATAAATTATTAGGTAATTCGAGTTTGGTTTAATTATTTTGGTCGAGTCTAATGTATGCAGGTTGATCCGAACTCATTTGGGATTCGAACTCATTTGGGAAAAATCCTGAACCCAAATGTATGCACCCTGTAAATCAGATCTTTTCATATTCCAATTTGGTCGTTCATCCCAACTCCCTTATTTCTTTCCCAACATTGGGCTCAACAACCGACTCCCTTATTCATGCCTTGCCAAGTCCATCTCACGTCCATCATCCCGAATAGTTTCCTTTCACGAATCCGAATTTCGTGCGTCCCAAACCGAGTCTCTTCCACTTCAAAAAAATATAAATAATAACACTCCAGCCGTGTGCATGCCATTCGGACCTAGGAATAGAGCAGTGTCCACGGAATGCCTCCCAGCAAATCCAGACTCTTCCACATCCTCCCGTGTCCCACGAACAAAACCAATCCAGCTAAAGCCGCATCCATTCCGGGATCCACCGCATATGAAGTCTCGTTTCCAAACTCCTTCCAAGTTAATCCTTATCCCCTGCATCCCAGCAGAACAGAGTTCATCCACGGGATGAATCCAAATCCCAGCATCCGCGATTCAAGGATTATCTCTCAGCTCATTTTCCTCGCGTCTGGAAGCCATAGCCATCCGAGATCTTCTTCACACCTCAACCGCATCTGAGTATCCCATCTTTTTCCGGATTCCTTCCGTCCGCATTCAACCTCCGAGATCCACTCAACGTCCACAGCCTTCTCTTGCTTCGGAACAGAGCCGAGACCCATTCCATCATCCACAGATGAATCCCAGCGTCCCACAATCAGCCAATCGTGTTTGATCCCAGCCATTGTTTCGCGTCCAAGCTCCCTCCACATCCACTCGCATTCAACCATTCTATTTCTTCCTCCCGTTCGGAACCAAGTCCCAGATCTCACACAATCCACATCCTCCCCTGTTTCGGAAACAGAACAGAGTATCAGCCTATTCACGCTCATTCCAGCCGACCGAATCCAATTCCAACGTTCCTCCCAGCGTTCTAGATTGATTTCATGGATTATCTCCCAGATCTCCTCTTCCTATCAAATCCAGCACTCCATCCTATTCTCTCCATCCACCCACGCCTTCCCTGTTTCACGAGCTTCATCTCCCAGCCTTGCATCATTATCTCTTCTTCGGAACAGAATCCCAATAACCATCTTCCCAGCTTCAACCGTATTCATCTTCCCATCGACCTACGCTCCCACTTTCATCCCGTTCGGATTGGAGATAAACTCAAATCCCATCTCTCTCCGTGTCTGGAAGCTAACAGCAATCAATTCCTCTGCTCCATGATGAGAGCACAAAAGTGCAATCGTCAGACCATTTTAATCAGTATTTTAGCTAATCATTAAAAATAAAATTAACTAATTAATGTTTTATTCGTGCAAGCATCCCACGTTCCATGTCCAGGTTCAACCGAGTCCCAGCTGCATCTAACTTCTCTTAATTCCCACAGCCATCACCCTGATGGAGTCAAGTCACTGCCGACTGCCATCCCACTGTTGTTTCAGCCCAACCGAGATTCTGGCTCCCAATCGCGCGTATCAGCGTATCAGACATTGATTCTGCAATCAGCCCGTCGTCCGCATCGCAGCGCCCGCATCCCCAGCGTGCCAGCCAGTAGCAAACATCCTAGGGTCTCCAAATCAACCGCGTGCCAGATCCCATGCGAAAGAAGGGGAGAAGAAAGGATTCACCAGCCACCGTCCCCACCTTCCGCATGCGTCCCAAATCCATTCCGTGATCCCAGCGCCTCACAGCCAGCCATTCACGAAGCTTCCAATTCGGCCATCCTCCCTTCCGCTCCAGCCGTGAAGCTTCCAAGATCTCTTCCGTGCCCCAGCAATCGGATCCCCCAAGCATCTTCTGTGATCACGTTCCGGCTCCCCATCCCAGCAATCCGGATCACGCGTGATCCCAACATCTCAGCCTTCCCGCGATCCACGCGCCTCCTTCCTTCCACGACTGGTCCAGCCTCCACCGTGGCCATGATCGGATTCTCCCCAAGATCTCAGCTTCTAGCCGGATCAATCTTCCCGAGTCCCTGTTCCTTCCACATTCTCCGCGATCCATCCCGTGATGCACTCCCGCAGCTCTTCCGCGATCAAGACTGCAGCCCCTCCTCCTCAGCGCGCGTCTCCACCTTCCGCTTTCAACGCCAGCATCACGCATCCGTGAATGGCGTCCAACCTTCCGCATGCGTCCCCCTCTTCCCATTTTCCTCTGTTTCCTCAGTTGTCCTTCCGCCGATGATTCAGCCATCCATGCTTGCTGTGGCACTATAAGAGGACGTGGTGGCCGGCTGGTTCATGGAGGACGGGCGGAGAAGAGGAAAAGAAACAGTGGATGAAGGTGTGCTCGGTTGGGGGTGGTGGCTGACTGGTCGAAGGAAGAAGAAGGAGTTTGGCTCCTTCGGTTTGTCCAAAGAAACAGGGGAACAGGCGGGTCCAAGGAAGAAGAAGGCTCGGCTACTTCGGTCCACAACGAAAAAAAAAAAACAAACAGGGGAGGCCCTGTTTTCCGAGAAGAAGAAAGAAAGAAATTCTATTTTAATGTTTTTTTTCTTTTGTTTAAGTGTTTAACCGAGTTACTTGTTCCTTGTTCTTTATATTTTATTTTATTTTTTATATTTTTCATTTCTTTCTTACTCTTGTAAGCACTTGTCCTTTTATGCAATCCATAAATTTATGCAATCTATATTCCAGTCTGCAATTTTTCTAGTACTATTTTCATCCAATTTATGTTAAAGCTTTAATTTCTATTGTTTTTAATTTCTGTATTTTCAAGTTTCGCTCTTCAACTTCTGTAATTTTTCTTTTTATGCAATACAATTAAATCTTCCTTCATGCAATTTGTGTTCGCTTCAATCTTCTTATTTTATCCATTTTAATTTATGCCAAAACTCTTCTTTGATTAATTAAATAAATGCTTTTTGAATTTAAATACCTGTCTTTTAGTTAATTTCAATAAAAAAAATATTCTCCGGTAGACTAGAGAATCCATCAACATCCTCAAAATAATGTTTTTCTTCTATCATTCAAAAATCGATTTTGAATCCGAATGAACGTTCTAATTTTTATGCAACTCCAATCGTCTCCCTGTGGATCGACCTTTTACAACCGCTATTCTTCGAGTAGAACAGGTAAGAGCAGAATTTAAATTCAACTTTTGTTCGTCGGCTCTAACAACGATCTGTCTAGCATATTTTTAGTTAAACAGAAATCGGACGAACAAAATTTTGGCGCCGTTGCCGGGGAGGCAAATCGAGAAGCAAGAACGATCACGAAGATCAAATTAGATTTTGGATGCCCGGAGTGAACGCACTCCGGTAGTAAGTTTTTATTTTTATTATTTTGATTATTTTCAGTTAATAATTTCATAGTTATTAAATTCTGAAATTTGAAATTCGAAAAAAAATTCAAAAAAAATAAAATATAAAAAATATTTCAAAATTCAAAAATTTAAAAATTTAAATTCAAAATTTGAATTCTGAAATTCGAAATTTGAAATTTAAATTTAAATTTAAAAGAAAAAAATATATAAAAAAATTTAAAAAAAAATAAAAAAAAATTCAAAAAAAAATCTATATTATTTTTGCTAGTAATTGATAAGGCGCAATTTTCCGAGGTTATCATACCTCTATTGGGACTCCTGACGGAGTAATCTCCAGAGCTTATTCCACGGGCATTCGGAGATTGACTGACGCATAAGGATTGCGTTTAGTTTACATTCGAGATATTGTTATATAAAAATAATAAAAAAAATAATTAAAATAAGAAAATAAAAAATAGTAAAAAAAATGCTTGCTCATTTAATCAGTTCAACCTAATGACATTGCATAAACTTTAAAAAATTATTAATTATTTGCTGCATTTAGTATTAAGCATTTGCATAAAGTAATTAAGGGCAAAACCCATTGAAAAGATAAGGTCGGAAAGTCATTATCTGTCCTTAGCCCAAAAATCACCACCTTGCATACTTATCCTAAGCCAAATTAAATTAAAATCAAATTAGACGTTGGCCTTAGGGTTTTCGAGCTCAATTAGGCTCTTGGAAAGAAGCGGCTGAAAGCCACTCCAGTGAAAATTTAGTAATTGGTGATGTCTAGAAAAGTTTTACAACAGTGAGAACTGTTACGGGTATTGTGGTATCGGTGTATCCCTTCTAGCACCACCACACACCCGGGACTTTCCTGGTCACTGATTACTGGATTGCTTAACTGGTAAGCTCAAGCTTAATCAGAAAGGGAGATTAGGAGCTGTCTAATCTAGGAGAGAATTTCAGAAACTTTTTAACCTGATACATCTCTGTGCAACTAGATTTAAGAAACTACTAAACCTCACTTAGTTCTAAGACTAATAGGGTCAAATTGTTGTGTGGTGTTGGTTGTGGTCATCTGTGTCTAGCCCTTCTCTTCTTTTAGGATTTCGTTCATTGTAGGAGTCAAATCTAATGAAGTGTTGATAATGTATGCATGGTAGAAGGTCATTAAGGGATAAGTTAACCCCATTTGATCCCGAGATTGACAGAACTTTTCATCACAACTTGCGAACTGTAAACCAACTGTCAATCTCTACAATGGGTGAACACATTAGAACTTTGAATGAGTTATTCGCACCCGCATCCGCTAGTCCCCCTACTTGCATAGTATTACCAATTAATAATGCAGCCCAATTCGAGATTCGGGCTGCAACAATAAACATGTTACCCAAGTTTCATGGGTTCGAGAGTGAACAACCCTACATTCATCTAAACAAATTTTTGACAATCTGTCAAACGTTTAGAAATCAAAATTTAGATGAAGAGGGTATTAAATTAAGGTTATTTCCCATAACTTTAGAGGATCGTGCTGCTGCTTGGCTGTATTCCCTAGCTTCAAATTCCATCACATCATGGGAACAACTATCTAGGAAATTCATGGCTAAGTTCTATCCCATGGTGAAGACTGAAAAAATTAAGGATGCCATCAGAACTTTTAGAGAAAAATCTGAGGAGGAATTTTCCCAACTTTGGGAAAGATTCCATAATCTTTTGGTCAAGTGCCCCCACCATGGGCTTGACAAGGCTGATCTAGTACATTTCTTTTATAAAGGACTACCCCCGGCACATAGAAACATGATCGAGTCCATGCACAAAGGTAGGTTCATGGACCAAACCCCGGATCAAGCCTATGAATTTCTTGTTGACTTAGCCGAGAACGCCCAAAATTGGAGTAGCTATGGTGAGGAAGTAAATAGAGATGAGTTCGGATCTAGAAAACCAGGTAATTATGAAATGAAAGCAGACTGTAATAACCCCAAATTTTTTTTATATAAAAAGGGGATAGAATAGTCCTTTAAAACTGATATAAGGGGTAAAATTGGAAGGAATCAAAAGTTAATGGCATAATAGTAGATGCGTTGAAGTGTTAGGGGCAAAATGGGAAGGAATCAAAAGATAATGGCATAATTGCAGATATATCGAAGTGGCAAGGGCAAAATGGAAATTTAATAATATTAAATAAAGGGTGAATAGTGCTTTGATGTGATTTAAAGGGGGGTTTACTGTGGCTTTTGGAATGAAACCGAGAGACAGAGAGGGGGAGTCTCAGGCGTGAAACAGAGAGGAAAGAAAAAAAAAGAAAAAGAGAAGAAGAAGAAGAAGAAAGAAGAAGAGGAAGGGGATTCGAGGAGGAAAGGGATCCCGGTTGCACTTCCAGCTGAAGGAAAAAACGTAGGTCTCCTTCTCCTCTACGCAAGGACCCAAGTTTCACAAAAAGAAAAAGGTAAATACCCGTCCCTACCCAGTATTTTAAATAATTTATGCTATAGAAAGGGTAGATGACAGTTGTAGAGGGTGTTAAAAGAGAAAGAATCGGATTTCGACAAATTTTTTCGGCACTACGGAAAAATTGTGTCGAAGTCCCAACTTCGGTGAATTATTTTGGAGGTCAATCGGCCTCCGATGGAGATGCATATTACCATTTTGGAAACCCCTATGAGTGTAGAACATTGGGTATAAATTTCATAAAAATTGGAGTTCAGAAAGTGGATCAAAATCGGGATGAAGTGACCCACTATCGGTCCGGATTACTGTTCATCCGAGATAAAAAGGATGAAAAAAGTGGTGTTGGGTCGACTCAAAGTAAGCCGGAGTCGACTCAGGGCTGAGTGAGGTCGACCCAAGTCTGGTAGGGTCGACTTGTTGGGAACCCGCCCATGCCGCTGATATTTCAAAAATTTTTCAGATGGCAGCGGAATCGGCATGCACGAGTTCGACGTTCATCGCATGAACGTTGTTTCGAGACCTTTCGTAATTAGGTAAGAATTAAAACTTTTAAAACTAATAGGAAGATCAAATCTTCACCTTGCGCGGGTAGATGATCACCGCAAATCTGAATTCGTGGTTTTGGAAGAGGGTTCGTTTGAAGCCGTTCAAACGTCCGGCCTCTACGGGTATCCACACGAAGTAGAGAACCGATCAAAGCTTTCTTGTCTTCCCGGGGTGCTAGCTCCCTTGCAAAGACTTCTTTTGATGGCTGATCTCCTCTCTTTCAATCAACCCTTGATTGTGCTTGAGAGGAGGAAGAGGAAGAAGGAACTCAAGGAAGAAGAACACAGCTTCTGCAGCCTTCTTTCTTTTCCCCGCGTTGGAAGAAGGATTGGAGGAAGAGGAGGCGGACAAGGCTCTCTTCTTTTTCCTTCTTGTTGGCGGCTGAACCAGGGAGTTGGGAGAGGGTGGCGGCAGCAAGGAGAAGAGGATTCAATTTCTTAGGGCGCCGGCCCCTAGTCCTCCTTATAAAGGGATTGGAGCTCCTAACTTTTAGGAGTTCCAATGACAACTTGCCTAAGAAGGGGGGGCGCCGGCCCTAGCTTCTTCATGTCGCCCTAGCCAAGTGAGAGGGGCTGGTGTCCCTCTTACTTGGTTAACCTAATCCTCTTCCAAAGAGGATTAGGTGCCTCTCTCATGGTTTAATCCCAATCCAATTAGGATTAGCCAAATTTGGTTCAATCTACGCTAGTCCTAATCCAATTAGGACTTGAATGAATCATGACTCAATTGAACTCTTCAATCCTAATCCTATTAGGAGTCATGTTGATTCATTAGATTAATAATTAATTTAGACTTAAAGAATCCTAATCTAATTAGGATGTATTTAATTTTAGTCCTAATCCAATTAGGACTCTTATTTGAATCCGAAGTCCTAATCCAATTAGGATTTCTAGGAATCCTACTCCAAGTAGGAATCCAATTCAAAATTCAAAATTCCTAATCTCATTAGGATTGTAAGAATCCTATTCTAAGTAGGAATTCCAGTCCTACTCCAACTAGGATTCCCAGCCCTAATCCAATTAGGACTCTAGGAATCCTACCCGAAGTAGGATTTGTGTTTAAGTCTAATTAATTAATTCCCTTTGTTCACTTCTTCAACTTCTATCAATCAAATTGATTTCTTTGTGATTCCTAATCACGATTTCAACCATCGGATCGGTCAATACTTCTAGTGTGTGTGACCCCATAGGTTCTATTCTGACTGGTAGTGAGATATATTGTGATCTCTATCACTATATCATTGAAAACTCCTTTCAATGGGTTGGAACGATTCCAACTCAACTCATTAGAGTTTATCGATCATCAAGATAATCCCTACGAGTCCCACCATCCACCAGTGACACCTAGCAGCATGTAGTGGCTACCCAGCAGAATGGAATGATGAACCTCTAGGTGCAGTTAACATGTGATACAGTCCTACTATCGTGGATCCCTACAGGACGGAGGTCATGGACAACTCGTCAAACCCCATCGTCTGTCATATGTCAAGATTTATTCGACTTGAGTTCGATAGTGGAAAACTCTTTTTCCACTTTATATTACTGCCCTGGCCAAGGTCTTAGAACTCAGTCTAACAAATCACATGGGATCACTCCTCTTCTATCAAGGTCGATAGATTCCTTATAGGTGCATACCCTACTCCTACAGTGAACTTACTGCAGCCAATCTACACTGCATGGACCCATATGGCTAGAGACCATGTATGTGTGCAGTCAAACTACAATAACCTCACTGTGAGTAGCCGAAGCACCGCAGGTCAAAGGACCAGTCACACTACTGCAACATCAAGCAAGTCACTGACGAGTGGATAGACATCCAAGTGACTTCTTGTCTTGGTCACGCTCAGTACCCTTGTTCTCTAACAAGCACCTGCACTATCACTTCAGTGTCCCTACACTGTGGACTCAAGTCTCGTCCATCCAGAAGGAAAGTGATCTATGCACTGATCGGATCGATCACCGTCCTCGTGATGTTCCATTTATCAGGAGCATTTAGAAATTAATCACCAATGATACATGGCTCAAATTCTCAACTCTTGAGAATATGTATCATCATCTTATTAATTTCTTGGACGATTCATAGACACATAAACAATATGAATGAAAAGATGCCTTTTATTTATTCAATAATAAATAGTCAAGTACAAAATTATGTCCCTAGAATCAACAATGTGTCAGCCAAATTGGCTTCTAGGGCATACATCTAACAATCTCCCACTTGCACTAAAGCCAATTGGTCATATATCTTAGGCCCATCTTCTCAAGGTGGGCTTCAGTCTTTTGCTGACTCAGCTGCTTAGTGAACGGGTCTGCCACGTTATCCGCGGAGTCTACTCTCTGCACCTCTACATATTTCTTCTCCACATAGTCGCGTATGAGGTGAAAGCGCCGCTCTATATGCTTAGACTTCTGATGAGACCTTGGCTCCTTAGCAAGGGCTATGGCGCCATTATTATCGCAGTAGAGTGTCATGGCATCTGATGTCATCACATCCAACTCTGCAATGAATTTCTTGAACCAGAAGCCTTCCTTAGCAGCTTCAGAGGCGGCGATGTATTCAGCTTCCATAGTAGAATCAGCAATGATCGGTTGTTTAGAACTCTTCCAATTCACCGCACCACCATTGCACAAGAACACATATCCAGATGTTGACTTCCTGTCATCGACATCAGTCATGAAGTCTGAATCTGTGTACCCTTCTACCTTTAACTCTGATGATCCTCCAAAAACCAAGAATAAATCTTTAGTTCTTCTCAAGTACTTAAGAATATTCTTCACAGCTGTCCAGTGTTCTTCACCTGGATTCGACTGATATCTGCTTGTGACACTCACAGCAAGAGCTATATCAGGTCGTGTACATAGCATGGCATACATGAGGCTTCCTATTGCCGATGCATAAGGAATCTTGCTCATGCGTTGAATCTCTTCAGATGTGTTGGGGCACATCTTCTTGGAGAGATGAATTCCATGCCTTAGGGGTAAGAGACCCCTCTTGGAGTTTTCCATGCTGAACCTCTTCAGCACCTCCTCTATGTACATTTTCTGTGACAGGCCAAGCATCCTTTTAGATCTATCTCTATAGACCTTTATTCCCAAAATATAGGATGCTTCCCCAAGGTCTTTCATGGAGAATTCTTTTGACAACCAGACCTTGACCGAGGTTAGCATGGGAATATCATTCCCAATCTGGAGAATGTCATCTACGTACAGTACGAGAAAAACGACAGCACTCCCACTAACCTTTTTGTAAACACATGGTTCCTCTTCGTTTTTGATGAAATCAAACGTTTTGATTGCATCATCGAAACGAGGGTTCCAACTCCGAGAGGCTTGCTTTAGTCCATAGATGGACCTTTGCAGCTTGCAGACCTTGTGATCTCCATCACTAGAAGTGAAACCCAAAGGCTGTTCCATATAGATATCTTCATCAAGATATCCATTCAGGAAAGCAGTTTTCACATCCATCTGCCAGATTTCATAATCATGAAATGCTGCAATGGCAAGCAATGTTCGGATGGATTTTAGCATGGCTACAGGTGAAAAGGTCTCCTGATAGTCAATGCCTTCGCGCTGACTATACCCTTTCGCCACAAGCCTTGCCTTATAGGTCTCTACCTCTCCATCCGAACCTATCTTTCTTTTGTAGATCCATTTGCATCCAATAGGTACAATACCTTCTGGTGGGTCTACTAAGGTCCAGACTTGGTTGGAATGCATGGAGTCTATCTCTGACTTCATAGCTTCCAGCCATTTCTCGGAATCGATATCAGATATCGCCTCGTTGTAGGTTTTGGGATCCTGTATGTGATCCCTATCTCCCACCAGGAACATTTCCTCGGTATCCTCTTCTAGTATACCTAAGTATCTATCGGGAGGATGGGAGACCCTACTAGATCTACGAGGTGGTCGAGGGACATCGTGTACTGGCTCTGTATGAATGGGTTCAATAGGATCCATGACTCGTTGCTTTTCAGAGACTTTCTCTTCAAGCTCAATTTTCCTCCCACTGCCTCTATCAAGGATAAACTGATTTTCCAAGAAGATGGCATGACGGCTCACAAACACATTGTGATCCTCTGAGACGTAAAAATTGTATCCTAATGACTCTTTAGGATATCCTATAAAACGAGCACTTATGGTCCTAGCCTCTAACTTGTCCGCATGTAGTCTCTTGACGTGGGCCGGACATCCCCAAATCTTGAGATGACCCAGACTTGGTTTCTTACCATGCCATATCTCATACGGTGTGGTAGGAACGGATTTAGAGGAAACTCTATTCAATAAATAAATCGCTGTGAGTAAGGCATCTCCCCAAAGGAACATAGGTAAATCAGTGAAGCTCATCATGGACCTGACCATATCCAATAGGGTCCGATTCCTCCTCTCTGACACCCCGTTGAGTTGAGGTGTACCCGGAGGTGTCCATTGTGAGACTATGCCGTTTTCTTTGAGATAGTCCCGGAATTCTCCACTAAGGTATTCTCCTCCTCGATCTGATCGAAGAGCCTTAAGAGGTTTTCCAGTTTGTTTTTCTACTTCATTCTTGAACTCTTTGAACTTTTCAAAGGATTCAGACTTGTGTCTCATAAGATACACATACCCATACCGTGAATAATCATCGGTAAAGGTAATGAAGTAAGAATAACGTCCCCTGGCTAGCACATCGAATGGGCCACATACATCTGTATGTACTAGGGTAAGTATTTCAGTGGTCCTCTCCCCATGTCCTACAAAGGGCAGTCTAGCCATTTTTCCTTGAAGACAGGACTCGCAAACTGGATATGACTCGGAAGTCAATGAGCCGAGAAGCCCATCTTTATCCATTTTGTTCATCCTATCCTCTCTAATATGGCCAAGTCTTAGGTGCCACAAATATCTTTGGTTTATCTCATCTCTGGATCTTTTGGATCCTTTGGCACTCACATCTTGCTCGGTAACATTCACAGATGCATCCATATGTAAATGATAGAGACTGTCAATCATGAAACCACGTGCGACTATTTTATTTCTCAAATAAATAGAACAGCAGTCTTTGTCAAATGTAAAAACATGACCTTCCTGTGCTAGACAAGAGACAGAAATCAAATTTCTGCTAGCAGCAGGTACATAATAGCAGTCTCTAAGTATTAAACTAAATCCAGACGGTAGTCGCAGATGGTAGGTGCCCACAGCCACAGCAGCAACTTTTGCCCCGTTGCCAACCCGAAGGGTTACCGCACCTTCCGCCAGCCTTCTACTTTCCTTTAGACCCTGCATGGTAGTGCACAAATGAGCACTAGAACCAGAATCTATAACCCAACTAGAAGTAGAAGAAACCGTTAGATTAGTTTCAAATATGAGCAAGTCTATACCTTCTGAAGGTATGTCACCTTTCTTGTTCTTCAGGCTCTCGAGGTATGAAGGACAGTTTCTCTTCCAGTGGCCTTCGACATTGCAGTGGAAACATTTTCCTTTGTCGTTAGCCTTTTTCTTTTGAACTTCCTTCTTGGGCTTCTTGTCTTTCTTCTGCTTCTTAGCAGGCTTCTTTTTCTTCCAAGTAGACTTTCTCTTGGAACCAGAAGTCAACTCAGCAGCAAAGACATTGCCCCTTGAACCTTTCAAGGCTCCCTCAGCAGTTACCAACATGTTTATGAGTTCAGTCTTAGTGCATTCAATCTTATTCATGTGGTAGGTTACTATAAACTGACCAAATGAATCAGGAAGTGACTGTAGGATCAAATCCACTTGTAATTCCTTGTGCATGTCCATACCGAGCTTCTCAAGCTCCTCTAGGTCCTTGATCATGGTCAGACCGTGATCATGGACAGACTGCCCTTCGCGCATCTTCGCTTTGAAAAGCCTCTTGGACACTTCAAAACGAGCCGTGCGACTCTGCTCACCATACAACTCTTGCAGGTGTGCCAATATGTCCCTAGCAGTCTTTATATTTTCATGCTGGCATTGGAGTTCATTAGACATAGATGCCATCATATAGCATTTTACTCTAATGTCATCATCCAACCACTTTTTATGCATCTCACGCTGAACATCAGTAGGACGTGCTGGTAGTGTGGGGATATCAGAATCGAGTATATAGCCTATTTTCTCACAGTCCAAAATAATTTTGAGATTTCTAAGCCAGTCCTTGTAATTGGTTCCGGTCAGTCGGTTGGTCTCAAGAATACGGGTCAAAGGGTTTGAAGCTGACATTGTATCTGCAGAGAGTAAAGATTCTAGTTAGACTTTTGTACTTGATCCTAATCTGTTCTAAGGTCTTTTAGAACAAATGTAACTCCCACTATTTTCTCGAATTCCTCACACTCTCCTGGTAGGAAAACGGAAATCCCACACGACTAGGGTTTCTAGTGGGTACTGCGGTCCCACCAATTTACATGCCACCTCACCTAACAGTTATTGGTGACACATAGATGGATGAGTGTACAACTCTTGTACAATGCTTCTCAAGCATGTTGCAGTGTAACTTGGTCTCTAAGCCATGAAGACCTCACCTAACAGTTATTGGTCCCATTTCTTAGTTAAGTCAGACCCACCGTATAACCGTAGGAATAAAGTCGTCATTGGGTCCTCACCTAACAGTTATTGGTGCCCAACCCCACCTTTACCCTACAACATCTCATGTCTATAGAGAGGTCCAGCCCCCCGATGCAACTTGACCACTGTGTCCAGCCGAGACAAATCAACATCAGAAAGGCCTTAGCAGCTCTACTACAGTGGAAGACCTATTGACTTAATATTGGTTAATCAGGTCTTAGTGTTTACAACTTGAGCCCTTCATAAGAGGTAATCGAACAATTGGCCAGGTAAGCAGGTGGGAGGCTCCCCTTACTCAGAGAGTAAGGTTCTAATTAAGTAACCACCTTTCATGCTTTTCTAGACACCAATTAGATCAATTAATCTAATATGACTTGCTCATGTCGGTTCACTCTCGACTTGATTGAGGAGGTTTTGATTTAGGTCTCAATTGGGTTTGCTACATCACATGTAAACCTATCTACCCGACTCGCATTTACATCACATGCAAACGGCACATCACAGGCAGTTATAATCGCAGCATCAAATTAAAGCTAAACTTTAACTAGGTGATGATCATGGATTCTAATTAGGTCGTATTACAAGCACATGCATATCAATCGATCAAGTGGTCTTCAACTCTTGAATTGGTTCCAAGCCTCCTTGATTCGATCCTTGATCAACCCTTGATCCCATCGCCATCAACCGCTTGGATCACCTTTCATCTCATGCCTTTGCTTCAACTTGATCGTTGATGTACATCACATCACAGAAATACAACCAGATGTAAAATAAAATAAAAATAAATTACATCTCCTTTTAGGAGGCACGCAGGCCTCTCAAAACATCAAATAAGATGCATGCAAGCATCTGAAAAATTACATGACATCGCAGATCACATCGCAGGTCATTACATTTGATACCAAAAGGGGTTGAATCCTATGATCATCACCGTATGCAACAATTATAATTTTCAGATCTGAAAACTAACTGATTATATCATGACATAGGTCGCTGATCATGCTAATCATGATTCTAAACTTTGTAATCCCATTAACAATGCAATTAGAATCATCTTTTTATCACATAAAAATCAGCATGCAAAAAATTAGCACCCCTGAAAAATCTGCATGCAGAATTTTTCAGCATGCATGATCATTCAATTTTCAGATCTAATAAGCCTTTAGATATTTAATTCTTACCTTAATCTACGAAGCCTAGGCTCTGATACCACTGTTGGGAACCCGCCCATGCCGCTGATATTTCAAAAATTTTTCAGATGGCAGCGGAATCGGCATGCACGAGTTCGATGTTCATCGCATGAACGTTGTTTCGAGACCTTTCGTAATTAGGTAAGAATAAAAACTTCTAAAACTAATAGGAAGATCAAATCTTCACCTTGCGCGGGTAGATGATCACCGCAAATCTGAATTCGTGGTTTTGGAAGCGGGTTCGTTTGAAGCCGTTCAAACGTCCGGCTTCTACGGGTATCCACACGAAGTAGAGAACCGATCAAAGCTTTCTTGTCTTCCCGGGGTGCTAGCTCCCTTGCAAAGACTTCTTTTGATGGCTGATCTCCTCTCTTTCAATCAACCCTTGATTGTGCTTGAGAGGAGGAAGAGGAAGAAGGAACTCAAGGAAGAAGAACACAGCTTCTGCAGCCTTCTTTCTTTTCCCCGCGTTGGAAGAAGGATTGGAGGAAGAGGAGGCGGACAAGGCTCTCTTCTTTTTCCTTCTTGTTGGCGGCTGAACCAGGGAGTTGGGAGAGGGTGGCGGCAGCAAGGAGAAGAGGATTCAATTTTTTAGGGCGCCGGCCCCTAGTCCTCCTTATAAAGGGATTGGAGCTCCTAACTTTTAGGAGTTCCAATGACAACTTGCCTAAGAAGGGGGGGCGCCGGCCCTAGCTTCTTCATGTCGCCCTAGCCAAGTGAGAGGGGCTGATGTCCCTCTTACTTGGTTAACCTAATCCTCTTCCAAAGAGGATTAGGTGCCTCTCTCATGGTTTAATCCCAATCCAATTAGGATTAGCCAAATTTGGTTCAATCTACGCTAGTCCTAATCCAATTAGGACTTGAATGAATCATGACTCAATTGAACTCTTCAATCCTAATCCTATTAGGAGTCATGTTGATTCATTAGATTAATAATTAATTTAGACTTAAAGAATCCTAATCTAATTAGGATGTATTTAATTTTAGTCCTAATCCAATTAGGACTCTTATTTGAATCCGAAGTCCTAATCCAATTAGGATTTCTAGGAATCCTACTCCAAGTAGGAATCCAATTCAAAATTCAAAATTCCTAATCTCATTAGGATTGTAAGAATCCTATTCTAAGTAGGAATTCCAGTCCTACTCCAACTAGGATTCCCAGCCCTAATCCAATTAGGACTCTAGGAATCCTACCCGAAGTAGGATTTGTGTTTAAGTCTAATTAATTAATTCCCTTTGTTCACTTCTTCAACTTCTATCAATCAAATTGATTTCTTTGTGATTCCTAATCACGATTTCAACCATCGGATCGGTCAATACTTCTAGTGTGTGTGACCCCATAGGTTCTATTCTGACTGGTAGTGAGATATATTGTGATCTCTATCACTATATCATTGAAAACTCCTTTCAATGGGTTGGAACGATTCCAACTCAACTCATTAGAGTTTATCGATCATCAAGATAATCCCTACGAGTCCCACCATCCACCAGTGACACCTAGCAGCATGTAGTGGCTACCCAGCAGAATGGAATGATGAACCTCTAGGTGCAGTTAACATGTGATACAGTCCTACTATCGTGGATCCCTACAGGACGGAGGTCATGGACAACTCGTCAAACCCCATCGTCTGTCATATGTCAAGATTTATTCGACTTGAGTTCGATAGTGGAAAACTCTTTTTCCACTTTATATTACTGCCCTGGCCAAGGTCTTAGAACTCAGTCTAACAAATCACATGGGATCACTCCTCTTCTATCAAGGTCGATAGATTCCTTATAGGTGCATACCCTACTCCTACAGTGAACTTACTGCAGCCAATCTACACTGCATGGACCCATATGGCTAGAGACCATGTATGTGTGCAGTCAAACTACAATAACCTCACTGTGAGTAGCCGAAGCACCGCAGGTCAAAGGACCAGTCACACTACTGCAACATCAAGCAAGTCACTGACGAGTGGATAGACATCCAAGTGACTTCTTGTCTTGGTCACGCTCAGTACCCTTGTTCTCTAACAAGCACCTGCACTATCACTTCAGTGTCCCTACACTGTGGACTCAAGTCTCGTCCATCCAGAAGGAAAGTGATCTATGCACTGATCGGATCGATCACCGTCCTCGTGATGATCCATTGATCAGGAGCATTTAGAAATTAATCACCAATGATACATGGCTCAAATTCTCAACTCTTGAGAATATGTATCATCATCTTATTAATTTCTTGGACGATTCATAGACACATAAACAATATGAATGAAAAGATGCCTTTTATTTATTCAATAATAAATAGTCAAGTACAAAATTATGTCCCTAGAATCAACAATGTGTCAGCCAAATTGGCTTCTAGGGCATACATCTAACACGACTCTCTCAGAAAATCCCAGAGAATGGAGATTTTCGGCTCAGTGCTTGGGGTCGACTCAGGGTAAGCTGGGATCGATCCAAGCGGGGAGGGTCGACTCTCAAAGTTGGGGTCAACCCAAGATTTAGTAAAATTTTGGATTAGAAGGGATTCGATCCTTTCGCACACCTTGATCCTAACGTATTGGTCCAAGGTGTGTGTGGGATATTCTTACATCATGATTCATGTAAATTGAGGATTAATTAATATGGATAAAAGAAAAAAGGAAAGGATTTAGGGGAACGGAGGAGTTAAATCAATTAAAGTTCCCTATATTATAATTGGCACGTAGATTATGGCTCTTGATACAAACCTAAATGTATTGTAAATGCATGTATCAGTTGAGCAAGGAGCTAGGGAACAAGAGGAAGAAGTTCCCCACTGCCAGCTGTAGATTTTTGGAGGCGTATCAGGGCTGTGCCAGATTGACAGGTGAGTGGGAGTCATGTACTTTGCACCATGAGCATCCTTAATTCATTTTCATGAATGTCGCCAGGTGTGAATTGATTCCACTTGAGCATACTGATTGATATTGTAGTAGATTCCTCTATAATCTTGATTCTCTATGCTTGATTATTCCTGTACATGCATTTGAGGAAACATTGAGAGGAATTACGAGGGGTTGATGAATAATCATATTGGATCTGAATTGTGAAATGATTTCTTTTGTAAATTGATTTCATTTCCTCTATTTCAAAGACTTGTGAGTGGTAGCCTTGATTATACTCTTTATGAGTAGTTAAATTAGATCTGAATTGTGAAATGATTTCTTTTGTAAATTGATTTCATTTCCTCTATTTCAAAGACTTGTGAGTGGTAGCCTTGATTATACTCTTTTATGAGTAGTTAAATTGGATCTGAATTGTGAAATAATTTCTTTTGTAAATTGATTTCATTTCTCTATTTCAAAGACTTGTGAGTGGTAGCCTTGATTATACTCTTTTATGAGTAGTTAAATTGGATCTGAATTGTGAAATGATTTCTTTTGTAAATTGATTTCATTTTCTCTATTTCAAAGACTTGTAAGTGGTAGCCTTGATTATACTCCTTTATGAGTAATTAAATTGGATCTGAATTGTGAAATGATTTCTTTTGTAAATTGATTTCATTTCCTCTATTTCAAAGACTTGTGAGTGGTAGCCTTGATTATACTCTTTATGAGTAGTTAAATTGGATCTGAATTGTGAAATGATTTCTTTTGTAAATTGATTCATTTCCTCTATTTCAAAGACTTGTAAGTGGTAGCCTTGATTATACTCCTTTATGAGTAATTAAATTAGATCTAAATTGTGAAATGACTTCTTTTGTAAATTGATTTCATTTTCTCTATTTCAAAGATTTGTAGAGCCCATTTCAGTGGTATATTGAGTTGCATTGCACACCCTTGACCCCTCACTCCCAACTCTGATGTTAGTTTATGATTGGGTCGGAGTCGAGTGAGTGGTAGTCTTAATTATGCTCCTTTTTAGTAGAGTATTGGGAGGGTGCATTATGGCATTTATGCATGGCTTGGCAGTATCTGCAGGACACCTATAGTCGATGGGGTTGAACATCGGCCTTTGTGCACATAGTAGCCTTCTGGGTGGGCGGAGCCCAGTCCCTTCCTAGGGAGGACACGGCCCTAGGCGTAGGATTGGCCAGTCCTACGACTTATATTCTGCTTGCCGCCGAGCATAGTAAGACCCCGCGAGGTGCAGTATGGCTTTCCGCGGATATAGAATTCCCGCGAGGTGCCGTTTTAGTATATAGATGTGAGATGGATTTCTGTTCTGGATACTGGCCGGCATCTACATTATCAGTATGGTGTCTTATCCTGCATATGCATGTGACAGTGGGGAGTTGTTGCTGGTTCGTCTGGGGCGTAAAACCCACCTCCCAACAGCTATCTAGCATTTACATTATCGATATGGTGTCTTATCCTGCATATGCATGTAACAGTAGGGAGTTGTTGCTGGTTCGCCTGGGATGTAAAATCCATCTCCCGATAGCTGTCTTGTTGATGATTCAGCCTATTGACACCTGATTTATATGATTCAGTACTATGACCTATTGAGCATATTCACGTTATCATACATACTTATTTGATTATTCTATATATGCTCCAGATGAGTTGATTGGGATTGTGATGATTTACTCCTTATTTCTTATGTTGAGTTATGTGTACCCTGTTCTTGACGACTGCTCATATGCTCTTGAGATTTCACCTCAAGCCATGATTATATCTTGTCTCATGTGCATAGTACTCTCTACTCCACTCACTGAGTATTTATATACTCACTCTCCAGTTTGATATTTTTGATTGCAGGGCAGGTATTGCATAGAGAGGAGCAGGATTAGTGGTTGCCTGCTAGCTGTGCCGCTCCATAGTATAGTATAATGTAGATAGAGGTTTATACCCCTTTTGGTGTATTATAAACCTTCCTGTTATATATAGTGTGTAGTTACAGTCATAGATCCTGTTGTGGATATGGGTTTGACCATGGATGGAATGGGAACCAGATTTTTATACAGATGAGTTATATGCCTGCGATGATGTATTGATATATATTGTCCAGGTTCATTATGTGACAGGTTATGTGATTGCTGCTCTGACAGGTAGTGTTGTTGTATGTAATGAGATAATCCTGACAGGTTACCATAGGAAAGGTGATCATTTTGTGCATGCATCATGCCAAAATTTTTCAGAATTTATTGATGATTGATAGGTAGTAGGGTTCTACGTGGTGGCTGGTGGCCTTATGCCTACCCGCACCCTAGGACCGTCGCAGCGGCCCGCCGGAAACGGGGCGGGGGTCGTGACAAGAAGTGGTATCAGAGCAAAGGTTAAGAAGAGTCCTGTCAGAGCAATAGGGTGAGTCAGGATTAAGTATAGGATTATACTATGGAGCTTAAGGTTTTTCTATATGTTATTTTATGAGTCATATACAATTCTGTAAAATATATTTGGAGATGAGACTTAAGAGTTCTTTTTGGCTCTACTTGAGACAAAATTGTATATCATTCAGTTTACAATCAAGATTTATATTTTGACAGAAAGTCAATTAATAAATTCGGAGGATATTGATCAGAGTTGTGTAGCGAAAGTATAGTTGGATCGAATCAATTAAATTGGTCAAAAAATATTGACTGTGATGGGAGACTAGATTTTTCAATAATGAAGATTTGTGTTAATAAGAGAAGGTGAATATTGTAGATTCTCAGATTAATTATGATATGACTATGTGATCTCTTTGATGGTTTTTGCTATTTTACTATGTTAAGAGATAATTTATGTAAACTCATCATAAATTCTTGACTGCTAGGTAGCCGTAAGCAACATGGAGGATGAAAGAGAAATAAGGGCACCTTCTCCGGACCCTGATAGCCAATCAATTTCACAAACTACTCCACAACTCCATAGCAACCCAGGCAGATTTAGCAGGAGTGTACCAGTTAATAGCACAACTGGCTTGAGCAACAGCAGCAGATGCAGTTAGCTGCCCAACCTGTACAGCCGATAGAATCCTATTACGAGAGGTTCCGTAGGCTGAATCCACCGATGTTTAATGGTGGGTCCGATCCCATGATGAGCTGAGGCCTGGATCCGGGAACTGGAGAAAATGTATGAGTTACTTCAATTTCCCGAGGAGGCTAAAAGTCAAACTAGCTATCTCCATGCTAAGGGGGAGTGCTGACTTCTTGGTGGACTGCTATGGAGACAGCATATGAGGTCAATGGGGTGGCCTGGGGGGATTTTAAGAGAGTATTTTATGCTAAGTACTTTTCGGACTCAGTTAGGCAAATGAAGCAAATGAGTTTTTATCGCTGACCCGTCAGTCTGAGCATATGACTGTCTTGGGATTATGTCAATAAGTTCGATGAGCTGGGTCGATTCTGCCCCCAGTTCATGGAGGATGATATGAGTAGAGCCAACCGGTTCGAACAAGGGCTTAGACATGAGATTAGGTCCCGGACATCTTCACAGTTAATTACCAGCTATATGGATATTTTGGACAGAGCCTTGAGAGTAGAGGCTGAATTGAAAAGATCTGATAGAGAAAGGGCTGACCTGATGAGATCCAGATCAGATAGAAGTCAGAGTGGCAGGCCATGGGATTTCAGGGGCACTCCAATTCAAGAGAAGCCCAGGGTCCGCAATTACTCTAGCAGATCCCATAGTGGAAATCATCAATATCACCATAGCAGATCCCAGAGCCCGCACTTACTCTAGCAGATCCCATAGTGGGCCCTATATGAGAAGAGCGAGGGCCATGTTATAGTTGTGGGCGGACTGGACACCTGGCACGTGATTGCCCATACAAGAGGAGGAATGAGCTCAGACCTCCTGTACCTGGTGACCAGAGGCCAAGAGGTAATGCTCGAGTTTCTACACTGACCTACCAAGATGCTAGTGCAATGACCGGGTGGTAACAGGTATTACTTACTAGTTCAGCTTGATTGATCCCTCTATTTGTTCGATTCTGGCACTACGCATTCCTTTATTTCAGTTAGTTTTATCTAGATAACTACACTGCATACTTGAGGAACTAGAGAATCATTGTGTGTTCCTACACCCCTATAGAAACAGTAATTGTTGACATTAGTGCAAGAATTGCATAATTCAAATAGGGGTAGGAGAGTTAGTGACAAATCTTATATAACTTGACATGCAAGATTTTGACATCATTTTGGGAATAGCTTGGAGGTCTCAGTACCACACTCATATTGACTGCTACAATAAAAGAGTGATAATCTAGATACCTGAAGAACCAGGGTTCTTCTTTCAAAGCAATGCACCCGTGTAATGTAATTCATCATAACATTAATTTCTGCCCTGAAAGCTAGGAAGGCATTAGAAAAGAGTATAAGACTTATTTAGCCTGTGTAATGGATACCTGAAAGGAGACCAAATTAGAGGATATCCAGTAATGAATGAACACCCTGATGTTTTTCAGAAGATCTTCCTGGTTTGCCACTGATGAGAGTACAAAAAGTATAATTTTCATACTATCATAATTAATATTATAGCTGATCTTATTAATAAAATAATTAATTAATGCTTTATCTGTGTCTGAGTGCATGTAATTCAAAAGATCCTATAATGCTGGATTTTAGCCCAATGCCCGGTAGTTCGAGCTCAACAATTCTTAGCGTCTCATCTGAGCCTCACGTCGCCCGTCATCCGTATGCAATCCATATCACTGTAACCACATGTTTAGCTAGCACAAATGCCCGCATCGTGGAGCTTCTTAGCATCATCAGAACCGTCCATGTGGCTTTCCAAGCATCATGGTATCTCCTCCATGGGACCTAAATCAAACCCAAGGGACCTAAGTCAAACCGGCTCTTCAATTCAAGCCACATCTCATTCATGGTTTCGGATTCCCCTGTTTCAAGAATATTCAGCTGCATTCCTTTCTTCCCATCATTCATCTATACTCAAAACATCAACGGCAGCAAAGGGAAGAAGCCAAACCGTTTGCATTCCAGCTTTTGCGATCTCCCAAAGTCGATTCAACTTCATCCAAGCGTGCAGCGTGCGACGGAAGAGGAGGAGGCCAACAGCCATCGGGAGGAGAAGAATCCCAAGCCGAGTTCTCCACTTCTTTTCCATGAGTCTTCTTAACTTCCCAACGTCAACATCTGGAGCTTCCCAAACTTCTGCAACGTCCCAGCATTCATCAGAGTCCTTCCGTCTCCCCCGTTTCTTCTCAGCTCATCCACAAATCCAACATCAATGACTGCAGCTCAAACTTCTTCAATGATCAACCTCCCAACGCCGAAGAGTCCCAAGCATTCAAAACCAATCCGTCCGCAAGCCATCTGCCTGTGTCGCTTCCATGTTCAACGCTCCCCATCCATTCGGGTCATCCCAGCAGCGTTCCAGCTTCTCCATCCAGTAAAGGTGTCTATAAAAGGGGATTGATCTTGCATTAGTAACGGAGGAGCCATCCGGTGGAGGCAGAACCAGCCGACAGAAGAAGAGGAGAAGAGCTGACGGAAGAAGAGAGGTTAGCAGCCGACGGATCTAAGGGGAAGCCATCCGGAGCACTTCCTCTTCCAATCTAGGCAGCGACGGGAGAGAGGAGAAGAGGACAGCTAGAGGCCAAGGGAACCAGGAAGCTCCCTCTTCCGATCTACCTCTCAGCCGAACAAGAGAAGGAGGAGAAGCAACGGGAGGAGAAAACCCAAAGAAAGAAAACAGAGCACCCTGTTTTTCTTAAGAGGAGAAAGAAAAAAAAAGGGATTTATGTTTATTTTATTTACTATATACTAATCCTTTTTATAAAATTGCTTGCATCTCATATGGATAGCTAAATATCTTTAGCTAAGGCTAAGGAAAAGCCTAGCATTTTCTTCATGTATTTCATTTAATCATCAATGGGATTTTAATGTTTTTGATTTAATTTATGGTGCAGAAAATTTATAGAAATTATTTCAAACTTATATATTTTCTTTGATTTGTTATTTCCCCGGGTATAACAGATGCTTAGAAATCCCTGTAGTTTAAAATAGAATTACTGTAATGCTGCCCATAAAACTAAATCTATTTAACTGAGATAATAGATGATTTTAAGAAAAGCATGATGAAGTGCTAGGCTGAATCCTGATGCCTTAGTTATATTTTGTCAATCCGAATATTATTTAGCCTTTAGTTTTTGTTCACTGTCAAATCCCTGTGGATTCGATCTCGGACTCACCGAGAATATTACTTTGCTACACCCATACTTGGGGTATCCTACGTTTAATTTTCCTTTTTAAAAGAGCAAGATTAAAAGCGTAGCAAGTTTTTGGCGCCGTTGCCGGGGATTTGCAACGTGCGAACGAGAAAAGGCTGCAAATTTCAACTCTTTATTTCTAGTTCTTCAATTTTTTCTTTATTTTTAACACAGCGGAAATTTCAAATCTTTTCAGATTCAAGGGCGACACAAGCAGGACCAGTAACGAGGAAGATCAAGATCACATTTTTGGATTCCCGGAGTGAACGAACTCCGGCCGTGAGTATTTAAATTAATTTTCCTGTTTTGCTCATACTAGTCCTATTTTTCCTAGATTAGAATTTTACTCTTGTTTAAAAAATTAAAAAATTATTATTAATTAAAATAATAAAATAATAAAAATAATAAATAAATAAAAAGAAAAAAAAAAATTTAGCTAGTTTGCTTGATCAACTATTCAAATGCAATTTAATGTCATGACATAAAATGTTAAAAATCTTCTTGATTGTTGCATATAGTATAAAGCATTTGCATAAAATAATCTAAGGGCTGAACCCATTAACAAGATAAGGTCGGGATTTCATCACTCGTCTTAGCCCAAAAATCATCCAAGTGCATAAATTTCCTAAGCCTAATTAAAATCAACTAGACGTTGGCCCCTAAGGATAATCGAGCTCAATAGGACGGAGACCACTGAAAGTTGCACCAATTTCGCTCTATGACCCCGGTCGATGTCTAGGCAAGCTTTGTCCCTCTAAGTGATTAAAGGGAGACAGTTTCTGTTCGAGAAAAGTGGTTTTTAAGTAGGGACTTTGCTATACGCATCGTGACCCCTCCACTTACCTGGGAGCTTACCTGGTCGACTAGGTTATCAGACCGGATTGGAGGCTTAAG